>NC_135502.1:48057303-48232303 GCF_052857255.1 Amblyomma americanum
TCTGGCCCCACACTGACTCTTAAAGGAACCTACAGCTTCCCACGTCGTTGGTTCCTGCCCGTTTCCTCCCAAAGCCATTGCGCATCCTGTAAGCACCCGATGCGCTCGATAACCCGCCTTACGAAGGGTTTATCTATGCAGCCAACAACTTAAAGAAAGTGGCCCTTATCTAAGCGCGATTCTGCGGTCAATGTCCCGTATGCTTCGATTTATAGCGTTCAGAGTTCGCGGTATGATATAAACGGTTCGCTTACGTTGAACGGATACGGAACCTTGGTGAACGCCCCCGCGAGTGTTTGAAGTTTGGCTGCTGGCTGCTCAACAAGCGATTCATGTAAGGCGCATATTGCTCTGGTAACATGAAATTAATGCCGACTCATTATTAGAAGCTCTTCTATATAGAGTCAACGAAGCTGCATAATTCTGTATACCTATCTTACTAGATATATATGAGTCAGCACGTTCCCTTGTCTCATGTCGTTCAAAGTAACTGTTGTCGGATCTCACAGCCATTTGAGCAACGAAGCGCCTACACGTAACAAATATTACCGCAAGGACTGTACGAATTAAGGCAGGCTCTAAAAATTGCTAACACACGTACATGCGCTGTATGTCAAGCTGCTTTAAAGGTAAAGGCAACAAAACAAAGTATCAAGTTATTAGGCCATGCTCCTTAATGCTGTAGTGAAGCGTCGTTTACAGCCCTGAAGCATGCGTAACCACTGCTGTTTTGGCAGTCGAACAAATTTTAGCATTAATGATTTAGCATTGATGTGTGCGTATGTTGTTGTTAGCATACCAATGGCTTTTCTGGTGGCATGACCACTACTCATGCGTCTAGCTGTCCAGCTGCAAGTTTTTTTCTTGCCTCTGCGAACAGCCGTAGAAAAATACTATAGCAGTCCAAGTCATCAGTATCTTTTTATTTGTAACAGTAGAATATATAAGGACAGGTTGGTGCCTGACAATGGCGCAGACTACATATTTTCAAAGAGTCGCGCTGAAAAGAAATTTGCAGTAACACACTTAAGATTATAGCGTATAAAACACACAAAGAAAACAGCATCACTATCATCTCATATTTCTGCTGCAGGACGAAGGAGTCCAAGAGCCACCTCGGCCACACTATCTCAACGAATATCAGCCTTATCTTCCAGCATAACTCTCTGTTGGCCAGGTGGAGTTCTCCTCCCTTTTGAACCTAATATGCTAGCCTAACAGACCATCGCTTATCAAGCAATATTCAGTGCACAAAACTACGCACAGCACGTTATTAAAGGCATCTGTTTAACTAGAAACAATCGTATTTGTAGCATGAACCGTAGCGGAATTAAATGTCGAGAAGAGATAAAATGGCAAAGGTTTTAAGTACTGCACGACTTGTGAAGCGAAAAACTTTGACGTCCATGCAGGATAACAATGACGATAGTCCTGGCAACCCTGGAATCATGACAGCAAGTTGTAAACATTAAAGTGACGTCTGCGCAAACACTCTTGAGACAAAGGGTCACAAGGCGTGACAAATTACTTCACCGCGACCTGGATAAACACGGCCCCAATATAGCAGCGTTTTCAGCAAGAAATTCCTGTGGCGTTGGTGTCTTTTTGAATGGCCGGTTGCGCGAGGGCGCAGCGGCCTAGCGTCCCTTCCGAAATCTAATCAGATTGGATGCTCTCACGGTGAATGCGCACACGCATGCATGAAACGCAGTGCCATGCTTTTCGCTTCTTCTTATTTCCTTGTGTCTTATTTTGTCTTTGTCTCTCTTTTTCCGGCATCGTTCGCTCCCTGCCGAATGCGCGCATCGAGGAAGGCGCTTTGTCAAATCTCGCAATTGGGGCAGAACAGCCTCAGGGAGAGAGACAATGCCGGCGTAAAGAAATTTGACGCGAAATTGAGTTTAAGCTTTGGTGGTTCTGAGACGGCGCAAAATTGCGCCTCCGTCGTGCCTCCTCAGTTCCTTTGTTTTCTCTGTAGCATGAATGATGAAGATGCGTTTATTGTTTAGTTGAAGTTCCAATAGAAATACGAACAAGGCAATAAAGAAAAATTGCCACCGACAAAGCGCGTTTCTCAAGAAAAGAGATGTACAGGCAGTCGCTTCTGCGCTGCTAGGCACCACAGCAAAGTTCGCATATTACTGTGCGTTCATCGGAATAGTAACGAAATTACTGAGAGAAAAGAAATTGCCGAAATGAAATGCCGTTAGAACGATGAAACTAGCGTTTACATAGTCACAGCGCCGAAGCGAATGGGAGATACACGACATTAAATAATTGTTGGTACTGAAAACGAAAAGCCCTGCTCCGATGAGGCAACTCAGGGAAATGCCACGAAATGAATCATTTCGTGGCATGTGAGTGCAGTCCGAGGTCATCCTACGCTCTCCGTTTGCGCCTTCGAGGTAATAATAATTGGTTTTGGGGGGAAAGGAAAATGGCGCAGTATCTGTCTCTTATATCGTTGGACACCTGAACCGCGCCGTAAAGGAAGGGTAAAGGAGGGAGTGACAGAAGAAAGGAAGAGAGAGGTGCCGTAGTGGAGGGCTCCGGTAAGAAGCTGAATTCGTGCGTCACTGTGGTAGAATGTTTTTCGTCTACTGTAGTCCAGAGCAATTCGAGATTCAAAGTTCCGCTGCGCACGTTTAGAGTCTTTTTTTTTTGCTGGTATTAGGGTTGGAAATTTAAACTATATTTGTTATCACGACCTAGAAATCTTTGAATTCTCGCAAAGAAATATGCCTTTTTTTTTCTTCGCTGGACTCAACTTCAATGCTGCTCGATGTCATGCACGGAGATATAATGCATGAGTCGAGAAGACAGTCGAGATGTACGATTATGGGGAGAAATTTTAGCTGTCTCGCCAATTGGACCATGAACGCATCTTACTTTTTTGCCAAAATTCATACCGTCGCCAATTTTTGTTTCTGCACTGTGAGCAGAGCTGTGCGCATAACACAATTATGTGCAGCTTGGCGTGTACACTATGCGCACAAAAATTGTTGCCGTTCTCGGCAACCTATTGGAACATTTGAAATCCAAACGTGGTCTAGCACTTACCATAGACTTTGAGCTCCTTCTCCGAGCGGACCGTCTGGAACGAAGGCGCGTCGGCCGACACCTCGCACGCGTAGAGCCCCTCCGACTTGAGGTCTGTCTCCTTCAGGTACAGGCTTCCGACAGAACTGCGACTGGCCTGCACATGCCCACAACCACGAAGTAAGTAAATGTGACGAAGGTGCTTTGCACCTGGATTATGAAGTGGAAGAATTAGAACCAGGCGCCTTGATAACTTCTTGCTTTGCGTCTGCAGACACAAGTACTGGCGGTGTAAAAAATCGTAAGCAACGAACTTCCAGGCTATTCAGTATTGTCTAACGAGAAAAAACTGTAACGAACACACATCCGCAGTGGTGCTTAAAATTCCCTTACGCACGCGTGTGATGATAATTGGAAGAAATGAATAAATGAATATTGCTTGACTGCGTCCCTCTGCTTCTTGAAGTCGAGAGTGACGCAGTCCGGATGTAGTGCATGCCTCTTAGTATACCTTCATATATTCGCTATCCAGTCATGGTGTATGGTGGTTGCACCGTCCTAATGAAGTAAACGTAGTCGCCAGTTCACACTCGCCAGCGGAAGCCTTACTTCGTTATGGGAAGTAGGCAACCTTGTTGAACCTCCCGTAGTCAAAACTTAGTCACCACGGCAAGCTTCTAAGCCTTCGGCTTCGGCAAACAGAAAGGAATGAATTATTGCTTGGTCTTCAAGTGAACAGCCCATCGGTTCACACAAGATTAAGCGTAGGTTTTCGACTCCAGTCCTTTCTACTGAAGCGAATTTTACCGGCTGGCCGTAAGGAGAGTGCCTTTCCGACCGAGTAAAGTACCCGCCTTGATCATTACGTGCAGCTCTGTCGTAAGAGTAGTTCTTGACGCTATCAGTCTCGGCTGGGTACCAGTCCGGGTCTTCGAAGCCCCGACCCGGAACGGTTACGCGATAAGTGCGCCACCATTAATCAGCGGGTGTCCGGTCACTCGGCCGCTGGGTTGCCGTGGACGCAACCCTTAACGTAACGGCTGGAGCATTGCCAGGCCGCCACGGCAGCTGCCACGAAGACTGTCCGCAGGCCGCTAAGAGCCCGGCGTCTTCGGAATCACTTCCATCTCGCCTCGTGCGCGACGTGGACGCCGAAAAGTATAGGACAGGCCGGAGAACCCCAGTCATAGATATGAGTCTAATTTGCTGCTTCAACCGACAGAGTAACGGCACCGGCCATCATGAGGTCTTCCACGGTAGTCATCGATGGCCTGGCTGGTCATTAATTCATATGTGTTTCTAGTCATTATAAGTGGCTCGTGAGGCGGAAAATTTTTCAGCGAATTGGCACTGCCTTCACGCACTGAATAGTGTACTTTTGGGTTAACATCTTAGGAAGAATCACCGGTGGTGGTGATGTCAGTGAAGGGAGTAATTGCCGTTTACCATCCGCCTCAGCGGCAACCATACGGGTACAAAATAAAGTTACACTACGTTCTTGGGACCTTCTCAGTTGAAAAAGTTAATGTGTCGAAGGTAAGGACAAGTTGTTATTCAATAAAAGGCTCTTGTAATCAATTGCTCAAATTCTCCCACAAGGAATTTTTCAATGAGCCGGTTCCTTCTACGTAGCCTGTCAACTTCGTTTCTAGGTGGCTATGGTAGTGTGTTCGTCAACAGCACAACATGACGACATTGCTGACAGCTGCGGCAAGCACATTTAGAAGCATTCGGGCGCAGAAACGTTGGTGTACTGAGCTTTTGGTGCTGGTTAAATAGCACCTAAATGGTCATGATTAGACCTAACCAGACGTCTGCACTAAGGTTTGCCCTGTGACTTTAGTGTGCAAAATTCTCCTTCTTGCAGGTAAACATATTGCACAAAAAAGTAGTTAAGGCATGCAGCTTGTATATGATACAAATTTTATTTATTCAACTTTACTTCCGTGCATGAAAGACAATCAGCTGCATGAGTACAAAGTACCCTTTCTTCAGCCGCTGTCGCCACAAAACTGATTTTTTTTTTAATTTGTTAATTACATTCCTATTGTGATTGGGTAGGTCCCAGACATGCCAAGGGCAACATGTGTTGTGGTACAACGCCGATGCATCCAAGGTGAGACTGCCAGAGATAAATCCGAGCGGGCTGAAAGCTTGATCACTTCCTGAACCGGCGAATTCAGCCCACCCTCTAATAGCTCAAAACGTTTAAGTCAGAGGCAATAGCAGCGTGGCATTAGTGTAAGCGAACTTAAGTGATAGTGATGACATGGTTTCTCGCTATGCTACAAAAAAAAACGTCATTGTCAGCACGTTTTGAGCACCACTGTTTTGTTCGGGGCGATTGGTATTCGAGCCACGTGTGCGTCTCCTTTCAAACATAATCCAGAGAAACGGTCGACTCCGGCGAAAAAAATGGTCGATAGACCCGCTCTATGATTACAGGCTCAGGCGTTTGCTTTAATTCGTCACGTACTTCATCCCATTCCTCTTTACGCAGTGGCACTGTGCTGTGTGGTGTTATCAAGGCGCAGACGCAAAGTTTCTGGGGAAGCTCCGGTCAACCTGAAGCATTAACGAAGTCACTTGCTGGTCCTTCGTAGCACGCAACAGGCCGAGGTCATTGGCGTTTATTGTAGCACTAAAGGGCTCTTTCAACAGACGCGGTAATCATATAGGATGTCTTGAAGCACTGCGTCATCATAACTATTGTGCAGCAGCTCTCAGAGCACGCATTCGCATTATGTGATCCACACATGAAGCAGCATTGTGACCGTAGTAATTGTTTCCTATCCTCAAAAGCGAGGATAAAAAAAATACAATGACGGCCCGAAACATGCTTCCCACAACATAACAAGAGAGACCATCGTTCAAGTGAAGTTATTTGCGTGCTTAATATGTGCGTGCGCTTATCCTGAGCAGACATTTACTGGGGCTATTGTGCTGGACAAACGACATAGCTCTTCTTGAATGATGTGTTAAAAAAGCATTAAAAGCCTCATCCGTAAGCATGTGTCGTCGGGCATAGTAATCACCCAGTGACCGGAGGGAAGTGCCGTCACCTCTGGTAAAGACAGCAACAATTTCTAATGCCATCGCCTTGTAAACACATAAGGTAATTTGGTGTCCCTGTAAATTTTTGTGACTCCTCACCAGCAAGGCAACTCTGCAAGAAAGATATTTCTTTTAAGTTATTCGTCTCCTCCTTCAGGGCAAACACCTAGTTCCTCTCTGCGTTACGGATGTTAAGGTATCATGTCACTCAGTGAGCTACGCTTCACGGCACGTAATTTGGAATTCAAACATAAATTTTTCACCGCTACGTGACAACTCTCCTTTCACACTGTATAAGCTATTGGAAGGAACTATTAATGACATAATGAATATATACGTACACAACGAAAAAACTTCAGGTAAAGCGAGTCGAGAATATCAAGCGTGCAGAGTCATTACATTTTCGGTGAGTTTCACCCCGTGCTTAATAAAATATATAGCATCGCTACTAAGAAAGCAAGTATTAAAAACTGGCATAACGTGTCTAGCGGCAACACTCTAGACAAAAAAATAAAGAACAGTGAAAAGCAGCAGAGCTGTCGCCGTTTTCACGCCGAGTGGAAGAAGAAAATGGAAAGCGAGGCGATATGTATTCCACAGGGCAGGGTAAGAGATTGCCATCTTCGCAGGACGCCGCCTCACCCCCCCCCCCCCCAAGCCTCCAAACTTCATGCACTTTTTCGTATTCACCGCGGCCAGCCCATGGGCACGCGTATACGTGAAGGAACGTGACGGTGATTGTCCTGCGTTATCTTTTGTTTTTATCCTTTTTGTTCACATTTGCTTACATTTCTCTCAAACGTCCGCACGCCTGGATGGCCGAGAAACATGCAGACAAACAATGCCCTCGTGATTTATGACGAGCAAGGGTCCCCACGTTTCTCGTACGGAGAGTGCCGCGCTCCCCACTATTCATCGTCCTTCTCTCTGTTCCTTTGTTGTTTTTGTTGTTTTTTCTTGTTTTTTCTTGTTTTTCTTGTCCTTAAACTACGGCAGGCATTTCCTTGCTTTCTGCGAATGGCTTCGGCTCTTCCCCGGGCTACGTGCTTGGCTCACAGCGGGACCTACTTCGCTGCATCCTCGTCGCGGCAGTGTTTACGCTCACCCTCCATCCCTGGGTACCACCGAGCTGGCCTGCAACGCCGCATGCCTTTCGAGGGAACAGTCCGAGCAAAGGAGAAATAAACTCAATAATAAAAAGAACACTGAACGGTTAGATTTTTCAAGTGCAAACTTCAGACAACAAAGCGTACGCGCTGGGGCTGGCTGGCTGCGAAAAGTTACTCCAGAAAACACGGTCGGTGCATCGGCGCCTTTCATTCGGGTCGCACCTTGAAACAATGGGTGTGGGCGTTGGAAGCACGGCGCGGCGCCTGCGGTGAAGGAGGGGGCAGGAATAGCGACGCGGCCTTGCGAGCATGAACGAAGAGAAAAGAACGAAGGAAAGAACAGAAGAACATGAAGCGAACTCGGAACGAAAGATGACAACGGAAGAAACACTCAGAACCATGGATGGTTAAAGCGAAAACAAAAAAAAAACGGCGGAAAGTGCTGGATTCGGAAGTTATAGACTTGAAGAGGTGGATATTTGGTTTTATTCTTACCGCTTCGAAAGTCAGGTCGATGAGATTGCGTTCGCGCCCGTGGGCGGTGTGTTTCGTTTTGAGTCATAAACTTTGAGGACCTAGCTACGCATAGAGGAGCTCGAGGAATTTATAGGTATTTTTTTATATTTTTCCCTCGAGGGAGTGTTTTTTTTTAACCCTCTGTCGTGGTTTTAGCGCTGCCGTTGTATAATCAACTAGCACGAAATGACAACACATTCCGAAGCAAGCATCAATCATCTACATTTCTAATTTTTTGCATTTTATCCTTTTCAGCGTTGCTTTATACTTGGAGTGCGTAATAAGGTTCTCTCAGCGGGCTGTACCTTATTGACTGGAAATAGATGGCATGAAAAACAAGGAAATTGAAACATACTTCATTGCATTCAAATTCTGGGATGTGCTCTTTCGAAGTGTTCCTGCCAGCGGCGATGGATTTCTCCAATGCTTCTCTATAGTCTATGCATGCGGTCGAGAAGCTCTTTATAGCGCGGTTTTCATGCTCTTACGACCAGTATCAGATGGCCACATCGCTTTAGTTTCATTTTTTATGAGAAAACGCAATTTTTAAAAACGTTTATTCACGTAAAGCGCGTGTAGAGGCCTTCAAGGCAGAGTTACAAAGCCGGCGAACGAATTTTGCTGACCGCTGTAATAATCACACAACACAACGTTATTCCCTTTACTTTAAACTTGCACGGCCTCGAATCGAGACTCTAACGGCAAGCTGTTTAAGTAAACCTGGCCACATACTTAAGCATAAATGCAGCTGGAGTGCACTAGACAATTACACTTAGCTGGTGCGGCTGTATTCCTGGAACAGGGGCAGCTTTTTTGAGCATTGCGCCAGTTGTGTTCTCTATGTAATTCGAACAAAAAGAAAGCGCATCTACTATGTCGTGATGATCCCGAGTTAGAGTCGCTAGCCATTCTGCGTAAGCAGTCTTCCTACGACGCCAGAACTCTCTGCTACTTAGCGATATTACACGTACTACGCCGAAACAATCGCTTTCGAGGCTATACGGGCCATGAGAATGCGATTCCTGCTAAGAATGCAATGGGCGCGCGTGTCGGGTTAGCATTCGAGTTAATGCATGTCACAGGCCTCGGCACCCTTTACGAGCCCCCTGTCGCGCCAACGAGCGTTTATTCGTAGGTCTCGGTAACTTATTAGGAGCAGCCAATTACGCCGTTCGGATTCCTCCATTTGCTTCCTAGGTCGGAGGCGATATGAGTTCATCGATCTTTTTCCCAATGAAGGCTGTGTTCAGGCAGCGCCATTTGCACCGCGTGGCGGCAGTGGCGTTTGCAATTCGCCCTACGTAGGCTCCTCGCCCTTTAGGACGATGACAAAAGCGCCATTTTGTTTCAAATGTTTGTTTTCGCGGTTGCGCAGTATTATGTCAGAGGAAACATTTTCGGATGTCCAGGCGAGCTGGCCGTTCAATACAAGTGTCGTGAATAGAAGTTTTACTTCAGAGGGAAATTCTGAAGGATGAAGTCCAGACCAGAGACCTACGCAGTACTCGGGAAACAAAATGGCCTCTAAAAACCGAACAATGGTTGTCGCCGTTCCGGACGGAGGCGCTGGCATGGAGGTGCCTTACTCCGACTTACAGGTTTTTCTTCATCTCGATAGGCTGCGCTTTCTTTTGGTGAGGTGGCATTAGTAGCTTGGGAGATCGGTAAACCCTAATTTTCCTGGCCGTTCCGCCTGCAATTGGTGTCAACATTTTATTGATATCAAATGAGGAGTTCGTATCGGGCTCTGTGGCTCAGTGACAGAGTAACTGTTGATAACAATAAAAACAAAATCATTCCGTGGGCTATATTCCGTAAGTGGGGCGAAATACGTGCTTTGCATTTTGTGACATGAATATCGAGTTGAAACTTGCAGGCCATGATTACGCTGTCAGGTTTACAAAATATCAAACAAGTCACCTTTACAGATGGCGTGCGTGTCAGCACCAGGGCTCCGGGACGCCAAAAGGGACGATCCGTCATATTGACTCCCTATAAGCCACCCGACCAGAGCATCGCAATTGTTCAAAGCTTTCCAGCGTACATTTTATATTGAAAGAAGTAATGTGACGCTTGAAAACTCGATCTTGAACCATTTTACTGGCACTTTCAATACAGAAATGCAATTGCAGGTCTTCAATGGCAGCTTTTCATTAATTTTCCATCCGGCCATGTCACCTCCTCAGGTTTCTCTATGACAACAGTCTGTATGACTACAGCCAAGAATACCTGTGTCTTTATATAGTTTAAGATAGTACCCACCATTTACCATGCAGCAAGTCAGTAAACAATTTTTTTTTAGTGTGGATGGAACGGTTATTCTTATTATCCCAACGGACTTAAAAGTACAAGGTGAGGAAGAAGATAGTTTCGATACCCCACATGGGATTCGAATAGAGCCCCAGTTAACAGAAGAACGGAGGAATGGCCTGGGGACTGTTGGGCCATGCTCTCCACTTTATGTTGCTTGGTGTGCCACGACAGCATAGAGCGGCAAGCATGCATTCCTAGAGTAGTCTAGTCAGCCCCTGACCAGCAATGATCCTCTGTACTGCCGCACCCAAACACGCGTTTGGCAATACCCGCCCCACTTGATAAGATGTACTGTGAGGAATTTAGAACACGGCTCGAGCCTGAAATGGCAGCTGTCCGCCTGAAAGCGTCGATCGGCGTTTTGCAGGAAATTGCCTCCTCTCTTTTGCTTTACGGAACTCGCAATTCGTCAGGACTGACGTCAATTTTTCGTGCTCATCCAAAAGCACAGTCACTGGCTAACAGCGTTCGTAATTCTAGACAGCACTCCTTGCCTCGCACCGTGAATTTTAGAAGCCTCGTTACGGCATATATGCAACGGCTGTGCCCAAAGCAAACGCCCTTGCATCAGCATGCAGCAAGGAATTTATGCATTTCCATACCACAGTAAAGGCTGAGCTTCAGGGGATAAAAAGCAAATGCCTTCGTGAATCGAAATATATATTAGTTCCCATAAGGAGAAATTAAGGCGTTGAGAGAATGTGAAGATGGGAGTAAAATGGCTCCATTGATTGATGACTCCTCTCCGGCTGGAGGTGATAGGAAAACAAGACGCTCAGTTTTAGCATAAGTAGACAACCAATCTGTAAAGGACGTCTATATGCATGACAAAAAAGGCATTATCGGCTTTTTTTCTAGAATTTTTTCTCGAGTCTAGGCTCTCTCGATCTTCCTTAGCACTTATTTTTTTCGTGCTGCTTTACTTGTCATTTTAAACCGCTATCTCATGACCTCGACTGACAGCGAGAAGAAATGTCCATTTAGTATATGCTTTTCTTGCGCCTCAAGCGCTCGTTTTCAGCCTTGTCCGCGTATTCTCAAAAGTGACGACGTACCGGTGACGGCAAGCATGCCGCCAGCGTCATTTGCGTACCATCCTTCATCTTTCTTGCGCTAGTGTAGGAGTACCGGCTACAAGATAGATCGTCGACCCTGAGCCTGCGTCGGGGCGGTTATATATAACGCCTCAAATGGAAGCGCCCACGCGCAAATGGTCACCTCCACATCTTTAGATGGCGCGTATATCTCTGCAGCGAACATTAAAGCGCGAGCGTAAGGAGAAAATATAGCGCTAAATGTCGCTTTTTGCTACCTTCGGCCATATATCTTCGTAACCACTGACACTATTACGATGAACCATCTTTTCTTTCTATCATTCCCTCTTTCTTTTCTACTTTCTTTCCTTCTTTCTTTCTTTTTTTTTGTTTCTTTCTTCCTTTCTTTCTTGCATTCTAAGATCAAGTCCCAAGTGTACTAGTAACACGCCGGTAAACTGAAGGAAATTTATGGCACGATGAATTTGTTCGCTACGGACCGACTGCATTTTTGATAACACGAGCGCAAGCGAGATGGCCTTACTAATACGAGTGTGGCTCCGTGTCCAGAGGTGTCCTTGCAGAATGCCTTTCCAGTGTCAGAAACGAGTTGTATACATTTAATAAGTAAGCATTACACTTGGACCTCCTGATGGCCTGTGCTTTTTGAGACCAATAAACTTCGCCCAGCACATACCTGTTGTCGCAGCAATAAATAACGACCCATATATCGGCGCTTTCAAACGCACCTTGTTTAAAGCTGCTATGATTCATCAGAAAAACGGTCCCGATGTCAAGGTTTTACAGGGAGGCTTAATATAGCAAGGCCACCGGACTACATGACCTGATGACGATGAAGCGGAGCAATACATGATGCCTCGCGCTTTGACATATCAGCTACAAGGAGACGGTCAAATGAAGACGGACATCCGTTTCAAGGCCTGCTCTTGAACGAGACCCCTCTTCGGTGCTCGTTTCATTCTCAAGCCTGTAGTAGCGCAAACGTTACACCACAGAAGAAATACCAGAACGTTGCCGTGAACAAACACGACAACGACGAGCTACGGGTGCGTGAAGTCGAACAAAGGCGCCGACAACGACAAGATTCAGGGATGTTTGAGCGTGAAACTCTGGCAAAGCGTCAGCGTCCACAAGACCCGGGCATGCGTGCTTGCAAATTCGGTACTTCGTGGCATAGATCGCAAGCGAATTCGGACAGTGGCACCCAGTCCTTTGAGGAGCAATTCAAAGGCAACCGCTTTGGGTTCGCCTACTCGCAAAGTCACTGGAGCTCTTCCTCAGGAATCGCCCGCCTCTCCCACGTCATCGCTGGTCGGTACTGGTCAAGAACTTTTCCGCATCGGACATATATATCTTAATCTTCCGCGTAACTCGCAAGGGCTCCGTTAACAACGACAAGATAACGAGCCTGTCAACATTGAACAGTTACGTATGCCAGCCTATGCCGAACGTTCATAGAGCTTCGCCGCTTTTGGACGTAACAGGTCAACATGTTAGTGAATATGGAATAAAATTATTTATGAACAAGTTTGGTCAAGCTTCTACTTGTGGTTGAAATGAAAATCTTTGGTGCCCGTCTAGATTTTATTTTTGCCTTTTTCAGGGGCACATTAAGAAGGCTTCAATTCAGCCCAAAATGTCATTAATTTCAACGTCTAGTTTCTCGTTGCATGCGACGCACTTTTGAATTTGTGCCTTTTAAAGCATTTTTAGTGGTTTTAAAGCTTCTTAGCAAGTCTTAACTAGTTCATTTCTACCGTATTCCGGTGCCCGGAGATTAAAAACTACATAATAATAATGCAACACTAGAATTCATAAATTTTAACCTGCCCGTTCTCCTAACGAACATGTTATCTCCTCAGGATTTAGTAAAACTAATGCAAAAAAAGCCGCAGTTCTGGACGCCGTTTCGTTTCCATTGCGCCGACGTGCTACCAAAATAAATAGTCCCTCGTTAAGAGCCCCAACTAAAGGGACTCAAATTAAAAGCGCCCCGCTGCGGCTGCCGACGAATAGCTTGCTTCGGTGCACATTTGTAAGCCGTTTAAAGCAAGCCAGTCGGGCGTAGTTTGTTTAATTTACGCGCAGCTGCGAAGAATACGGCCTTCGCGTCTGAATGCCGAGGCTTCAAAGAGCATTAACGAGCGCTCCATAATGAGGAGTCCAAAATGAGCGCTAATGAGAGAAAAAAAAAGAAAAGGAACACAGACACGTAGAGATGAAAGGCAGGGGGTCAGCTCGCATCCAGCGCAGAATCCCCGGAATGGAGCTAAAAGCTGTCCATGAAATGCCATGCCACTCATATACGGTTTCCAACAGCTCCTGTTCAATAGCGCGCTATATTTTCGAACTTTTCCGGTTTCTGTTCATTCGGCATGCATAGTTCAACTGCGAATGCATGTAAAAAGTTGAGTATTTATTGGACTGCGCAGACTCGTTCATTTAGCTCTATCTTCGGGTGGACGGCGGTAAACGACAGCGAATGGTTCGGCAAAAAGACCACTCGTGAGTTTTCTTGCAACCCGCGCTGCGGCGCTGCGGATAGCAAGTGTGGGCGAAGAGGTACAGCCGCCGGTCAATTAATTATTGAAGGCGCAACTCCCGGTTCCGAGTAGTTTTGCGCCTGTCATCGCCACTGCCTGCGCTTCGCACATTATTAATCCGGTCGTTCTGGGCTTCTCGCATTCTCGTTGGCTCCGTTTATTTTATCCTTTTAGTTATTTGTGCGGTTCCAAGCGCCGAGCGCAGCTGTCATGGCTCAATGCCTACGTTCACGTTAGGTGAAATTAATATATTCAGAAAACCACGTCGCTAAATATGGGAATAAAAATAGAAATATTGAAAGCATAAGCCGCTTCAGTTTTCTGATTCTTTAACGAGGGGCCAGATTAAGTTCGCTAACCACTGTTAACGAATTCCGCTATGCTACGCCTGTTCCCTTGCTGCACTTTGCATTCGCGTTGACATTGTGTGAGTTTCGCAAAGCTAAAATTGATTTGAAGTGGCGCGTTAGTCTAAATGCCTAGCCCCTAATTTCTTGGTTTTATTTCTTCGGAGTTCATCGGTGACCCCGTAGCAGTGCCATTCTGCGGCGTGCCACTTTTTTTTTTGCAGTGCTTGGCTGAGGTTCCACCCACAATCCACTCCGGTTTTGTTTTATACAGTAAAAGTTTGCCGCCGCGGTGGCTGAGTGGTTATGGCGCTCGGCTGCTGGCCCGAAAGACGCGGGTTCGATCCCGGCCGCGGTGGTCGAATTTCGATGGAGGCGAAATTCTAGAGGTCCGTGTGCTGTGCGATGTCAATGCACGTAAAAGAACCCCAGGTGGTCGAAATTTCCGGAGCCCTTCACTACGGCGTCCCTCATAGCCTGAGTCGCTTTGGGACGTTAAACCCCCATAAACCAACAATAAAAGTTTATCATAACTTTCTCTCAGTTGCGAAGGCTGCATTTTGATAAAAGCCAGATTCGGCAATACACCTGTAGCATTCGGCCAAGACTGACGAAATAATTCTGAAGTCCTCTTTTATGGCACATCTGATAGCTCATGTGAAGCTCTCGAGGAAACAATAAAAAACTTAATTTTATCTGATCCTTCAGTCATGCAGCGCCATTCTCTTACCGTCTGACTCCTACGAGGCTGCGATGAGGAGTAGGTGCGTTAGCGTATAATGCAAAACCAAATTAAACCATATGCTCTAAACAAACCACAAACAAACCACATTAAACAAAACCGCATGCTCTAGCTAGATTAGCGACGCTGCTCTGTTAGACAGTCCTCCTTGGTCTTCGTTCTTCGAAACGCTTGTGTTGCCCCCTAGCAACAGCACAGGTGGGCGTTGTGGTAGGGTTCTAGATGGGGAATGCGAGTGACCCAGTGCCCGCCAGCACCTGCCCGGATCCTTCGGGCAGAATAGCACGTTGTTCACACCACGTATAATAATACCGGCAGGGAAAGCAGCAAACTAAGCACGCGGCGACGTGATAAATGGGCGCTGAAAGCGATTTCATAAATCCTCCACATACGAAAGGGATGACAGGGTAAGGCATTCGGCGCCCGCACTGGAGTCCCCAGTGCTCGCAGGGTTCCCTTTGTTAGTCGTTCTAGACGAGCCGCCTACCCTTCCGCTGCTATTTCGACGGAGTGGACGTGCATGGGGGAACTCCGAAATCGTACACTAAGCCGATGCCGGCCGGCGGTCAGGCAGATTATCACGGCGACGATTGCGCACCGGAGCTTAAACAAAGCTTGAAATAAAGCTGGAAGCCAGAGCTCGCAGTCGGTCGTAGTAAGCCGCACGTCTCGCACGTCATAATTTTTCAATATTTTCGTAACACCACTGTCAAAGTAGATGCTTTCATTACTTAGTCATAGAAGTGCATCAGGGCGCAATTGCCATGTTGAAGCGCGTGGCCACAATCTTTAATGTCATTATCTTCAAATGACATCCGCAGCTCGCGAGAAAAACGCAAGTGCAAAACCGAGAGGCGGACAAAGTGAGAGAGCGGGATGAGCGCTATTTTGTGCTTTTGTATTCTCTTGGTTTGTGCACTTAGTTTTATCAAGCATGAACCAACAAATCCAGTAACAAGCATTGCGCAGTTGAGTGATTTCTAGGGGACGTATTCACAACCCATTTGAAACCGAATGCTTTCTCTCCGCTCAAGATAACCGGCCCAAAACAAACAACAGACAGCAATATTACGTAGTCCAGGGTTTTACGGAATGCCGTCTGGTCAGGCAGTAGCGCAGCATAATCAATCTTCAACGTCAACTAGCGTTTTAGAGCGCCAGCTTTTATTAGCTCGTTCCTCAGTATCACGTCATCGTCAGCATCCGCAGCGCCACCTGCCATCTGCCCCGGTTGGTAGATGTCGAAAGTTAATACGGTTGTTTTAAGCAGTCCATGTTTACCCCGCTCTACGATTCCTTTATTCACCGTCATATCAACTATTGCGTCTCTGTATGGGAATATGCGTATCATTCTTACCTATCGTACATCCTACACCTCCAAAAACAAGCCATCAAAATCATAATTCACAGTGCATATATCGCTCATATGCACCCCCCCCCCCCTTTTATCGGTCCTTAAATAGTAGGCCAATAAAATAGCTCACAATATATAGCACAGGCATAACAAGGTATCGTCTTATAAACATCCCTTGTTTTCTTTATATGATTTCAGTACACTATCTGAGACACCCGAAGCCCACCCGATCTTAAAATTCAAGTAACTTTTTACTCCCGAAGACTGATTATACTAGGACACCAATATTCTGTAGAGTCGAAGAATCATTTTGTTATCTCATATATTTTACATACAATTTTATTCTTAACAAACACTCTGTATAATACAGGTGGACAACAGGGGCTAAAATTCTCGATCACGCAAACACAAAACCGCTGCTATCCGAATTGCCATTCGGATCACCAATTATAGGCCAACAACGTGTTTGCAAACAGGTGGCGCTCATGGATGCCGCAAGCTACAGTCACTGGAGAACGTCGAAGGCGGCAGGTAGTAACGATGGCGCCGTCGTCTACTGCGGTTCGTGGGTCGCTTCTCAGGCCCTTTAAGAATTGAGAACTGCCTCCTCTGAAAAGCTGTCTAGTTCGAACGGCTGTATTAGAGAGCAAATGTAGAGCAAGCAGAGGCATGTCGAGCTTCTCTTGTGTGATTCAGAGAAACACCCAGCTGATTAAGCGCCCAGGTGATATGAGCGGTACGTCCGGCATTACAACCCACATTTATTACGGCGTTTTAAATAAAAACTTGACAACATAGAAACGACGTTGCATACGTTTTCCTGCTCTTCGTAAGGGTACTCGTCACCTGTTAACAAACGCTGGCCGTCGAAGTCTTCTGAGCAGTACTTGTCAGCTGTTTGAAAAACAGCTGCCTTCGCAGATTCTGTGTGAAATGAAGAGAATTATTTTGGAAACTTTCAATCACACCTCTCCTTACGGGTCACGCTCGAACCCGGTGGTAACTTCTGGACGCACACAATGCTTTAAAAATAGACCTTGACTGAAATTACTTTAACATTCTGTACCATGTTCTTGACTTTTATTAACGGAGTCAGCCTCACAGATACAGAGTGAAATCAGAAAACTTAGAAAACTTTTCTTTGGTCGCATGGTTATGGGCCGTATACTCCTCCCTACTACCCCTACCTGACGACATCAGCGCCACCACATCTTCCTTACGTAACAAGTCGGTGTCCATCTATGTGCGAAAAAACGCGCTCACATTTATTGACGACGTAGCGACGCGTGAACAGGCCAACTCGTGGCCACAACTACTCTGTCATGTATCCTGTGACTTTCAACCCTCTAGCGCGTGTTGGCGCTTGCTAGCCACATCGTGCTCTTTCTTGAACTTGCGCTTATGGTGGCCTCCTTACAATCGCATGCATCCTTGCGGTAGTCTCATCTTTGATTCGCGCACATATGAATGCAGACTTACTTGGACCAAGCCTTTAAACATGTTCAAGCAAAATGGGGTTCGCACAAAGTGTTAAAACGTGCTATGCCGGCTGCCACTAGTGCGTTCATTCACAAGAAAGACGAGGAGTCCTAATATTTTATTTCTAGCCCTTGATCGACAAACATAGAGTCTAACGAAAATAACAAAATAAAGGTGCGGAAAGTGTCTGATGTGCTAACCCCGAACGCTCATTCCCGTTCTGATTATCGCTGCTGCAAGAAGTCTTTCACTTGCCCAGTAGCATCTCAAGTGAGCAACGCAATTGACCGCTCCCTGGAAAGGAATCGTGGTGGAACAATATTTTCTCCTGGTAATTTTTTGTTTCTTTTCTGCTGCATAAAGAAGCACTAGGGTGGCAGCCTGGCAAACGATGTGAGAAAAATGGAATGCAAAAGGAGAGTAGTTCTTGATGCAAGGAGCTCGTTCAGTGCGAGGCACTTCCATTTATTCCGCCTCAATTCCTGTGAACAATTTTCACACTTTGCGCCGAGCGCCCGGAGTGCAATTTGGTAAGTTCGTGTGGCGGGCATGATGTAGCTTTCCTTTTCTTCAACTAAATACCGCAAGACCTTGATTGTATACGGCGCGAATATTTCTTGAAAAACACTGCGAGATGATGTTCTCTGAAAAATGGAACAAAGAAATCAAATCAAAACTGAAGAATGCATTGATATCTAATTTTAATAAAAAAGGAACGAAGTACACAATTAAAAAGATACCCGGTTGACTTTCTCACTTTTGAAGGTCATTAGCATTACTTCGCGTTTCATGTTCAATGTTGAAGTGCCAATTCGGCCACGTACGGTAAAAATGAGACTTCCCGCCAGGACGGTGCAAGGTACAAAATATGATTAAATGAATAAGCAGTTACTGACCATGGTCGAAAAATGAAAAGACCTTTAGAAACTCGTAACGGTTTTTTGTTCACCTGTGTTTGCTCATGTCTTGCTCACCGTGAACAAGAAACCGGTAGCGTCTTTTCTTTTTTCGATTATAATCAGTGACACCTACTTGATTTCATCAGACCGCCATGTCTGACTTCCCTTGCCGGTGTTCGGGCTCTCATAGAATTCAAAACATTTTACATCTGCAAGACGCCACAATTTTACTTCCGCACTTTATTAGTAGACTCTTTTTAATGAACTTAGTGTTCAGAAATAAATTTGTTTAGGAAAATTTTGCAGCTTATAAATGCTTAAAAAATTCCCGCTTCTTCTATGAAAAAACGTAAAAAAAATTATTTATTTTTGGACATCATTTTCGTTTTTTTAAATACACACCACATTAAAACAATATATTGTTCATGTCTGGCTTTTTCAAGAAGCTTAGCCGCAAACCTTTTATCGCTTTGTAGAAAAAATGCGAGCATAAAAATTGAGCCCTCCACCCGTATAGAATGTTTCCTTCTCTTTAAACCCACGACGTGATAAAGGACGTAGAAAAATAAAGAAAGTTGGTCAGACGAAACGGCAATGATAAAGTACAGTGCACTTGCATACGTACTGTCTATGAAATCTAAGCAGGTAGGGACAAATAGTATAATACCTTCCCTCAGTCAATCAGTCAACTGTCAACGCGCGCAGGAGCAACTATATTTGGTATTAGTACTCAGCACAAATAAGAAAATAAAATCCACACAAATACTTTACATAAAGAGGTAGCCAATAGAACTACATAATAAAACGAGGATTTCAGTAAGAAATGGGTGCCGTACAGAATTAAATCCCTAACAAATATGAATCACAGGTAAATATCGTATGAAAAACATCCAAGAAAGAAGGAAAACAAAAACGACGTTCAACTTTAAAGGTTAAATACATACAAAAAATGCAATCGATAAACACGTTTCAGACAATCAGAGGCGAATACATGGCATTGGAGCAAAAAAATTAATGAAAACACATAAAAGTGGTGTAAGATATAAGGCAAACAAAAATTGAACTGGAGAGAATGCCCAAATGAACTAAAGCAGTACGCTAGAAAGGCGTAGTTGCACGTCATAAAAAACAAATTTCTCAGATTGGGATGCTATGAGCTTCAAATAATGACGAAGGAAGCCAGTTTTGGAAAATATCAACATGAAGACAAAAAGAACGACTTTTGCATTCTGTGCAGAGGGGAGTGGGAGCGCAGAAACGCGAACTTGAAACAGACTGCACTCTCTTGCGCTTTTCGCGGGCCAAGGGTTTGAATACCCGCTAGGAGCTGGAAGAAGATACGAAATACGTATATTTAGGGTAGGTAATGACCGCAGATTCGGATCACGAAAGTGAAATAACTAAAAGAACAAGAATAGCGCGGAGTACATTCGGGAGGTACTCCCAGGTCTTGATTAGCTGTTTACCAATATCCCTCAAGAGAAAAGTATATATCAGCTGTATCTTACCAGTACTCACCTACGGGGCAACAAACATGGAGGCTAACGAAAATGGTTAAACTTAAATTGAGCTCAACGCAGCGGGTATAGAAAGAAAAATGGCAGGTGTAACTTTAAGAGATAGGAAGAGAGCAGAGGGGTCAGAGAACAAACGCGGGTTAATGATATACTAGCCTTAATCACGAAGAAAAAAATGGGCTTGAGCGGGGTATGTAATGCGAAGGCAATGTAACTAGTGGGTCGTTAAAGGGCAACTACATAGGCTTTTAGAAGTCGATGAGCTTAGAAGGGTCGAATGTGTGAAACTTGGAGGTAAAACATGCAAAGTCCGTTTGGGCTAGCATTTGAAATGGTGACGTAATTGCCGATTAAAATCGCGATGCCATTCAAGCTTCTCCTCAGCACACAGCGCCAAATGGGGGGAAGGGGGGGGGGGGGGGGGCATGATGACGTCATTGAAGGTACCGGTGCATTTCCAACGCATAAAAGCTTGCTTTGAACAAACAAAAAACAACGCCACCGAAGACAAAGCCCGCCGAGAGTTGTTTGGCAGCATCAACTGAGTCACCGAAGGGTGTGGTTGACGGCAACGGTAATTTAAAATCATACCTTCCCAGACCTAATTCTTCCTTTCTTCTTTCACTCCCTCTCTTATTCCTTCTCTTACGGCGCGGTTCAGGTGTCCAACGATATATGAGACAGATACTGCGCCATTTCCTTTCCCTAAAAACCAATTATTATTATTACCTTCCCAGACGTCACACCAAGCTTTCTCGCATTTCTCTGCTGTTTTCAGGAGAAGCCTAAAATTCAATCGTCGATTACGTTCCTATTCTAAATGCTAGAGCAAAAACACTTGGCATCCTTTACCTACAGCCTATATATAATTGAATCATTCAATATCATGGAATTCTCAGAAAATGGTGCAGTTGTCCTTTAAGGGTAACGGACTGTATTCTAACAGGAGCCAGGCGTAGCAGAGGATGGCAGAAAGTTGGGCGGGCGGATGAGATTAAGACGTTTTCGGGGATAAGGTGGCCTCGGTTGGCACAGAATAGGCTTAATTAGAGAAATATGCGAGAGGCCTTTGCCCAGCAGTAGGCGTGGTCAGGCTGCTGGTGATGATGAGGAGGAGGAGAGGCTGAGAGCGCAGAGTGTGATCATAAAGGAGTTCACGCAAGAAAACTATATCCTCCTGAACAAGATGGAATTAAAGAGAAGTGAGATGCGGTTAGTTATTCAGTCTGGAACAAGAGCTCGATGTTGTGTAAGAAAAATGACATTGAAATATGCGTAACAAATTTCGTTGAACCCTGTTGATTTTGTCACATTTCGATTTGAAAGTACCATTTCAAAAAATAGCCGCATAGTCCAGAATCAGCAAGTGTATCAACGTGTGCAACTTTTAGAAAGGAAGTGGGGCACAGAAATATCTCGAAAGCCTGCAGATGAAACCAAGTATGCCCATTGACCGCAGTGCAATGCGTTTACTTTGAGAGGAGAACCTGTGATCGAAAAGTACACCGAGGTCATAAATTTTGTCAATCCTAGATCAGGACGAACTATTCACAGAATACAAATATTGAAGGCTGTGCATTTTAGCCGTAATTGAGACAACCTTTCTTTTAGGAAGAATTGAGAGTAATACAATTCTTCGAGCACCGCTTAAAGAGGGCATATAAGTCTGATTGGAGTAACGAGCCATCCTTAATAGAACGTATTTTCTTTGACTATTTTTATAACGTCACGATAAAGGAGAAATGAAGAGTTCTTGACTTCGTAAGAAACGGCATAAATAAAAACAGAGCAAACAAGCGGGTCTTATACAGAACCCTTAGAAGCGCGGTTATCGAATGGCGCGCTAAATGGCCCAAATTATTCGAGCCACAGCGGCGAGGGCAATCGCGTTGTCGATGTTCAATAAACTGATAAGGCTATTACTAACGTCGGCTACAAATCTACAGCACTCAGGTGCCTAGCAGTAACCGTTAAAAAGTTAACTATCGGAAGTTTGTTAATCGCTTTACTAGTTAGCGTGATTCGCCTGTTTTTTTTTTGTTTTTTATCTCTGCAAACACAGGTCTTACTATGCCGCAAAAAGTTTTTTTTTTTAGCTGAAGAACAGTATTTTTTTTTTATTCTGGGTCTTTTAAAAAGAAAAACACCTGGTATAATGATTACTGCGCGTCATGTGACAAGTACGCACGCCCACTTGGATAGCGCAGTTTTCAAGAGTGCCCTCTGTAGTAAACAGCTGCTTAACCTAAAGATACTGCTTAATACAAAATTATTGATGTTGACGACTGTGACGTCACTGCAGTGCAATGCTGGATAGGCCTAGCAAGAAGAAAATTATGAGAGCCCTTGTGATCTGATCGACGTAGTTCGAGTCGCACAGAACAGAGTTTAGGGTACCGGGCAGTGAACTGTTCTGATTGCTTTTGCAGACTAACTTGCGAGACACTCTTTGCAGGCCACCCTCCATGCATGCCATGGTCTCTTTCATTACTTGTTCATTTGCAGACATGCTCATGTACGATTTGTTTTTTGTAGACTATATTGAATTGTCGTGACAGTGCATGACGCCGACTCTTCATGAGACAGACGAGTTAACCAGTGCAATTCTTCAAATTATATATTTGGTGCCTATCAGGTTCTCTACATTGTTTGAAAAAGATACAAGCTAATCAGAAAAGAAAGCAAACATTTGAGAATAAAAGTAAGAAACCAAGGGATTATAAAATGCTCCTGTGGTATGCTACAAGTCCCAAGTTCAATTCTTTGCCTGTTAATAAAAAAAAAATGATTGCATTCGTGCGCCTACGATGCTTTTTTCAACAAATCTTAAAGTAGCCTTGGGTACATTTTATGAAGCTTACGGCCGGACGTAGATGTAAAAAATAACGCGGTTTTAATAGGTTGTGAGGAACTTTTTAAACATTCCCTGGTGAGCAAACAGGACTTGGCAATCGATGGGCCATCCTTTTCCTTCTGGTTCATGCAGTAGTGATTGGTCCAGAATACAATTAAAGCTAGCAAAGCTCTTTCCGCGCAAGGAGAATAAATGATAAAAGAGCGCAAGGTTTTAGAGTCTGGGGTGTTAAGTGGCTGAAACGCAGAAACAGCCGCACAGTAGTGAGCGTGGTGGGTAGATCATCCGGTGTAAGGTGCATTGCTTAACTGCGACCATTGAAAAGCCACGTGAAGCCGCGGTAACATATTCACATCTAAGAAAACATGTACGCATCAATTTTAAATAACGGCACTATATACCTCGGGGTTCAACTGTCGATAAGGAGCTTGTGGGCTTGTGCTCTAAGCAAAGAGCTTTCTGCCCTTTCGAGCTATCCTTTACAGTGTCATGACGCAAGCTCTATTTTAGAAACATACCACAGAAAAAGGCCTATCAAATCCACAATGCGCCACGAACCATGCAGTCTAAATATTACTAACCCAATTGGAGGGAGTTGTCAAAGCATGTTTGACATAGATTTTTCCATCGCCCGAAGTGTTTTCTTCTTATTTTCTTGTGCAACGTCCGTTCAATCCGCTAGATCAAAAGGAAACACATATTTCTCTAAGTGTGCAGTAGTTACCCCGATAAAGTCTACGAACGGAGTATTTCATGCGTTTTAACGCTATAGCGTTAATGGTCCCGTTCTGCAGCAAAATTTGGAGTCGTCGACGGTGTCGTCGTCATCAGCGGTGGTAGTGGTGGCATTGTGGGTGAAAAGCAAGTGGCCCACCTGCCATCTAGGCCGCGTGACCTTCTGACGTCATCAAAACCTGCCCAGCGTATTGCGAGCAAACTGCCCACCGTTGCCGGTAACAGAAAAATTAAGGATTAATCGGTAGAGGTTGTTCCAGAAGAGTAACCTGGGTCTCGCAAGCCTCACCAGTGGCTTTTTTCTGAAACAGCCACTTGCCAGGGCAGTGGCGCATCGCTTAACCGCTGCACCACTGCGCCAGGAGCGGTACGAGGACTCCCCGCGGTCTGTGCGTGTAAAGTAGAGAATGACCAATTCGGCACATGTGGGCGTTAATCCATTATATCTATCGCGTCATACCCTTAAGGCGGATTTTATGTGTCCCCTCCAGTTTTTTATGTTGCTGCCACTTCGCTCATCCCATCGTTTCGCACCTTCAGGCAAGGCTGTTTAGCACCCCATAAGTTAACAAACGAACCAAATCTCACTTATTTTTCAATGTGATATATACCCATATGGATCATGGGTGATCGTCATCAGGTTAGTAGCAGTCGTTTAGTAATGTTCACTTCGTTTGAAATCGAATTCATTGCATTTTAATGCGCACATTGAAAGAACCCGAAACCAGCTGAGCGTATACGCATTTAACAGCAGACCACTGAGCCCAAGGTCTTCCTTTCAATAATGACAGCCTTAAGCTTGCGGCGTTTTCTTTTTTTTTTTTGGCAACAACTGTTGCGGTGCGGTACGGTGGCATGGTATGGTGCGGCATGGTATAGCATGGCATGGCATGAACGGTATGGTGCGGTACGGTACGGTGTGGTACGGTGTGGTACGGTGCGGTCGGTGCGGTACGGTACGGTATGGTACAGTATGGCATGGTATAGTAATTGTAGGGGAGGGGAGAGGAGGGTATGGTATGGTATGATGTGGCACGGTATAGTACGGTATACGGTATGGTATGGTATGGTATGGTATGGTATGGCATGGTATGGCATGGCATGGCATGGCATGGCATGGCATGGCATGGTATGGTATGGTATGGTATGGTATGGTATGGTATGGTATGGTATGGCGCGGTAAGATATGTTACGGTAGATTTTTTTCACATATGCCGACATGGGATAGCACAAAAGCGTCTTGGCGTTTAACTTTCATCGAAATGCTGCCCCCGCGGATGGGATTTCAGCCCGCGTCCTCGTACCCATCAGCAGAGCGGCGTTGCCACTGCACCACTCCGACGACGTCTTCCCTAAAACTTACCAAATTTACCATCCTAGCGACTTCAAGACCTACCGCTCTCCTCTGGTGACATTTCATCCACCTAGCCTCTGATCTGAAACGTGAATCAATTTTCCTTTCACGCCATTCTTGCGGAAATGGTAAAATCAAGAGCTGATCTCCACAATCCCGATAAAGGCCCACCCACTCATATGAAAGCCCGGATAGTCTTGTCATACCTAAGAGCCCTTAATAAAGGGCAGATTCCGGCGCGCCACCAAGCCAAAGGAAATGCACGATTTTGGCTATTCATTTACTTATTCATACCTGTCACGTTAGCGCCGCTTGATAAGCAAGAATGCGCATGGCGAGCGGGCCGCAACTTCGCCAGTGACAGGTCCCCTTCTTCCTCACGAATCAAGCACTATTGTTCGACTCACGTGTCTTTCCAATATTCACGTCTACAACACGAACCGACCGGCGCTGGCAACCGTCACCGTGCCTCGGTCTATATTAAAGCAATTCATGTCTCCAATATCAATTTGCGTCTATATTCTAGCGTTGCCTAGAGGTCTTCTGGTCGCGACTGTACGGTATAGGGGTAAGCAAAGAGCAGGACGATATGTGCGCGGTGAACTACCATCAGACTGAAAAGCGTGGCGGTCTACTCACGTCTACGTAGACGCCGGAGAGCTTGTAGGCCTGTCCCGGTGGGCTCTCGTTGGGAAGATACCGGAAGAACTCGCGGTGGTTCTTGTACCACTTGACCGAGTAGAGGTCGTCCGCCTCCAGGTCGAAGGAACAGTTGAGCCAGACAGGATCGCCTCGTATGACAGCACTTGGCATGTCCAGCCGAACCAGCCGTAGGCCCTCGCTCAACCCTGCAGACAGAGTGAGCACGTCGTTAGTTTTTTTTTCTTTATTTGTGGCCACATTTTCGCTTCGCACAAAAGAAGTGTACAGTTATCCATGAACAGGGACCTTCGGCGAGGCTGATGTTGGTTACATTAAGAATGTCACACTCTATGGAATTGTATTAAGGGGAGAAGAAGGAGTTTAGTAGTTTAGTGCATTCTTTAACAAATCGGCAGCACATTAATGCAGCCCATGATGCAGCACAGTCTGCGTCACCTTGATGCCCTCTGACGCTTGAAGTTTCGTTTATAACGACGGCGCAGCAGGCATGAAGGCACTTGAGACCAGTGCCGTGAACGGTTAAAAGAATCCCAGTCTCATGAAAGATCCATCAAGGAGCCAAAAACGATCGACTTTAACAAAGCTGCGAATGCTTACTGGTGCGGGTTAGGACCTTTGTTTGAAACGGGATTCAAAGAAGCGGGAATAAATTCAGCGTGATATGCAACTACGCAAAGAATTCGAAAGCGTCCGAAAGAAACGGAACAAAATGCTTTCGATGCAATGCTACAGAAACGCCCTTTGATTCACTCAATGCAGAGAACATTAAATTTAGTTTAAAACTGAGTAGACCAGCTGGAAGTTCAAATTGCAATTTAGACAACATTTTGTAATTCCGCTGCGCAAAATTACAATCCATATGAACAGCTGCTAGGACACACGTTTGTTCCCGTAGTTTTAGCCCTAAATATCACTGGGAAAGCTGAGCTCGAAGGCGGAACCCATGAAAGGCATGACCAAACTAAGCCAAACACAAGAGCTGCAGGAACCATGACGATGAGAAAGTAAAACAGATAATATACGTTCAGCGAGACAGAGAAAAATAGCAGTACCGTGTCATAGTTCTAGCAATCAACGCTAAATCGTTCGTACCTTGAGAGCGAACTGCTAACAAAACAGCTCTACCAGTCGTAAAGCAATTAGTAATAGTTGATGAGCTTTTGCTTTAGCCCTTCTGCTGCCAGATATTTTTCTTTTTTTTACCTTTTCCCTCTCCTGACCTGACCCCGAGAGTTCCTCGTAATGACATTTACAGGTCATTACGTTGCCTTGGGACCGTTGCCATACTCTTCTGCAAACAAAATGAAAGCATATTTCTCTGTCGCCGCAGTGGAACCTTCTTCAGTGCTCCATACGCTCACTAAACGCAGCATGCAGAGCTAGTAAGGTACAAAATTGTCTTGCGACCTGCACCAAAATGGCCCAAAAGTGCCTGACGTGACCATGCCGGACAGACAGTGTTGGCTTGAGAGTCCGGTACCTGCTTCCGGGGCAGCACCGCGGAAAACAAAAACAGTTCTTTGACAAGCTTTTATCATGTTATTTTGTATTAGCCGTAATAATTACGTTATTATCTATAATGCACAAAAAAGTAACCAGACATGAAAATAATAATACAAGAAGTAGTACAGAGGACAGAACTGGACAAACAACTAACTTTTATTGAAAGATAGCCTGCCAAAGCAACCTAACAAGGCATGTGTATCGGGCATAGAAAAACACCAGCATGGAACGTAACCTATAAAACGCTCACCTTCAGCCACATTGGTTTTTTTGTGCCTGATACGCATGCGTTGTTTGGTTGCGGCGTAGGCTGTCTTTCATTAAAACATCACTTGTTAGTCCAGCGCTGTCCTTTGTACTATACTTCTTCTTGTGTTCCTGTTTTCGTGGCTTGTTAAGTTGTGTTTGATCCACGCCAGCTGGACCGTATGGTTACCCTATTGCACAAAAGTGGACCTGTATACGACGCCAAGCCTTGCTGAAGCGCTATTTGGCCTTCATGGCACAGCCTCGCTAGTGGAACGCTATTCTATTTTGGGGCATAATGTATTCCCTCTCGATATGTCACAACCTTTTTCGCTCGTTGAAGGCTATGCGCTTATATGAGCCAACAATAGGTTTTGTTTAGTTGGTTTATGGGGTTTAACGTCCCAAGGCAACTCAGGCTATGAGAGACGCCGTAGTGAAAGGCTCCGGAAATTTCGAGCACATGGGGTTCTTTAACGTGCACTGACATCGCACAATACACGGGCCTCTAGAATTTCGCCTCCATCGAAATTCTACTTCCGCGGCCGGGATCGAGCCCGCGTCCTTCGTGACAGCAGCCGAGTGCCTGAATGTGATCGTAAACTCACTTGAGCTCTGAATAAGTGGCCTTGGGTATTGTTTTGAATGATTTGAAACGCAACATGTGAATCACTACAGCCAATGTGCGCGCGACCACATGCGCTGCATTTTCGCCTCGTGAGGAAGAGAGATTTTCGCCAAGTGATTAGCGCTTTTGCGGTATTCGAAGTTATTGCACGGCCTGTATGATTGGCGTGCATATGGGACGACAGCATGCGTGCAATTGCATGAGTTATGCTGAGCGTCATTTATCTGTGATTACGGGCCTGGAGATTAGACACACTGATTAGTGCGATTCAGTGCGTACACCTGTGTCAGCGACGGCGAGTGCTAGTTAGCTCCAGCATGTCATGAACGCCAGCGGGTAACGTCTCACGATAGTTTAGGTAAGTTGAGGACAGATTAGGTAAGTTGAGCATTGATTAGGTAAGTTGAGCACAACGCAGCCAGCTATGGAAATGAAAATGCTAGGGATAACGTTAAAAGACTTCAAGGGAGCAAAGTTGATCAGCAAAACTGTGGCGTGTCAATGATAGCCTAGCTGAAATGAAGAGGAAGTAGGCATGGGTAGGGTGCGTAATGACGAGAGAAGATAACGAATGGTCCCTTACGGTAACGGTAACTCCAAGCGAAGGCAAGGATAGCAAGGGGCGGCAAAGAATTATGTGGGCGAATGAGGTTAGGAACTTTCCGGGGACGGGTGGGCCGCAGCTGCACGGGGCAGTGTGAAATGGAGAGGCATTAAAGGGGCCTTTTTTTAGCAACGGCCGTACTTTGGCTGATGACGATGATGGCTATACTATGAAAAGTTGATTTTACTGTAACGCCGGTAGCCGAAAATGACTGGTGAGGAAGACCCCTGCGGACCCATAGTAGTAAAAAATTGGTCAGAAACAAAGTCCCGATTTCATCGCATCAATCCTGTCATGCGAATTCTTCCTTCTGCGTCATTTTATTGATCTTCCTTATCCTCTTTCTCTTCTTGCTCTCCCTATTCATCATCATCTTCATATAGAGCCGGGGTCATTCACCAGCAACTGTCGCGTGCACAGACACCACAATGAGACCGAAAGCCAGCGGCCTCATCCACATGTGCCGCAGCTGAGCGGTCTCTGGCACGGCTTCGCTCGCAGTTGGTGTGCTCTGCTCTGACCTCACAGAGCACCTATAGCAGAGGTCTTGCGGCGCCCTTTGACTGCTGCTCCGGTCGGACAAGGCACGGCGAAAGCACTCTGCCTTAGGGCCAGGGGTACAACACACAACAACGCGGAAGAGCCCTGACGCTAGCAGCGGCATATCGGTTCTGCACCCGCCCATTGTGTCTCGGGGAGTGGCTTTTGCATTCGTCAATATTACATGGCATTCCCATTCGAGAACACCGCTCCCCTCCTCCTCCTTGGGCCTCTGCCGCCTCCTTCTACGCGCGGAATCGTTCGGTCAGCGGCTCGCCGGCGCCTCCCTCCAGAGCACGCTCCGCTACTGAAGCAGGCCCGCACGTGGCGTTCGGCTGGTCTCCGCGGTTCAGCGATTATTCATCCCCGCATGATGTATTCAGTGCACGCGCGTACGTCGGCAGGAAATCCATCTCTCTCCCTGCGGCGTGCATAGAAACGCATCGAGATTCGGCATCCGACTCGCGTGGCCGAGAAAAATGTATGGCGGAGACGTGGAGGGGGCTGCGAAAGGCAGAGGGGAAATCAAACGGGGAAAAACGGGGAGACGTATGGCAGGGGGTGCGGAACACAGCGGAGATGTGCGGGTGCTCCAGAAAAGAAGCGCACCGCGCGGGAAGGCCGAGACTTGTTCCGGCATTCCTTTTGTTCAGACAGCTTTGTGAACAGGCATGTTTTGGTTTTGCTTTGTTTTTGCTACACCTGGCTGGCAGACGTGGGGTTGGAAAGGAGGTGAGTGGGAAGTAGGGCTAACGAAAACAGAGACGACGAGCGGGAGTTTTGACAGGCCGCTGCTTACCCTTGCTGTGGCACAAGTTCCGTACAAAAGTGATGAGGCGACATACGTAGAACATTAGGGCGCTTGCAGGACAAAGTATGTGGAACACTGACGCGTAAAGCATCCCTTGGGCGACACGGAGCGGGTTTTGAATAAAGGGATACCGGGTAGTCGCTCGTGATAGTTCCCGGGAGGGTACGTTGGTGTGAGCAGTACAGTAAACCGCCGAGCGCTCGTTACAAATCAAAAAAATTAAATCGGCCGGTTCTTACACTTCGTGTCCAGCGCTCCCAGCTCTGGCAGCGTGCACCGTATGCCCCATATTTGCGCGCGCTGCTTTACACTAGTTTTTGCTTTGAATGTGTGAAATGCATTTAATGTGTGCGTATTTGGTTTCCTGAGTACGCCTTTCCTTTCGTAGATTACACGTTTTCGTCCGTCCTGATAGCACCCAGCACCTAGCTCACCTGAGTGACAGTGAAGAGAGTCCTTAGAAGCGTTCATCATATAGATGCCCACATATAGCGTACACTGCATGCAAGGCCGTGCCGGTAAGAAGCTGCGTCATCCATGCTATCTATGTAAGCTTATCTAGGTGGCCTTAGAAGAAAGAAAATGAGGATGGAGTATAATAAACAAACAAAATGATAGCCTCGAGGAATACATGGGATTCTATGGGAGCTCCCATTATGGAAACGCAAGAAAAGAGCGAAAAAACTGCCTTTCTGCAAAAAAAAAAAGAAAATAACCTTCCGCATTCAATGCAGTAAGATAACCCAGGCATAGCACAGATCACTCTGCAAGTTTTTTTTTCTAATTCCGCGGTATTTTGAATATTGGATTTCGTTCTTCCTTGTTAAGCATGGAAAGAACTGTAGCAGTTTGAGAGGGTGTAGCAATCGTGGTTGAAGTTGTTTTTATTGAGATAAATGTTTTTCAAGTCACGTGAGCGTCGCTATTGGGCTGTAGCAGGGCTCAAAATATTGAGCTTTGTTCAGTTCCTCGGTTTCTTCGGCAGTAGAGAGAAATACGAAACTCACACTGCAAATGAATGCAAACAAGTAGAAAAAAGGGGCCGGAAAAACTTTCACGTCTTAAACTTAAGTTGTCGCGCAGTTCTTGATATTCTCCGTAGCGTAAACGATTTCCTGATCCCTTCCTTCGCGGGGCTGTCCGGGTGGCTGCCCTGTAACTGCCACGGGTGGCTGCCACGTTACTACTGGTAACGTTAACGCAGACGCACATACTCTGCGGGTTCGTCACAGCAAGGTACTGCGCTCGTGCCTTGATCTGCGCAGCATGGCTCATGCATTGTCCACTTCCGTCTATGAAATGTGTGGGAACAGACTTGCGGATTTCGGGCAACGCGTTTGCGGGAAGCTGCCCTACCGCTTGCTTCCTTCATGTGCAACATGCACTGCAGTTGCTTGCTCCCACCTTCCGCCTATGTGCTGAGTCTTAAGGGCAGCGTTTGGCAGCGTCTTAGGACCGCGCGTCACAGCACATGTTGGCTCAGCTTGCACAAAGCGTGAGGCTCCGGGTGCTTGCTGCAGAGTGGTCATGTGATCACGGGTCACAGGGCGCCTTACACCCCCCCCCCCTCTCAAAAAAGGATCTTTTGCAATTTTGTCGTAAGGACAGATTTTTATGTACTTCAATGTAGTGCCGTAGTATTTTCTGTAGTACTTATTGTTTTCTGTAGTTCTGCAGTACTTTCCTGCAGTAGCTACGCAAAAATCTGTTTTTACAACAAAAATATCTGTTGTTACTTAAAGTTTTCGGTCAAAAATATTACATAAAATCTGTTGTGATGACAGAAACTTTTCTGTTGTGTTTTTTCTACAGGGGTGTTCACGTGATCAGTGTGAGGGAGGTGCGCGTCTCCATCCTAGAACGTCGCGAATACAGCTCTGGCTGTAAAAAAAAAGAAAAAAGCGAACAGCTGGAAAGCATGGCGGTACCGGAGAGGAATGTCTCACTTGATCCACTGATTTAGAGAAGCAGTGCGATTTCAAACTACACATCTGCTTGCTTAGTGTTCTCACGTATGGTTCAGTCTTGCTCCGAGACGTAGCTAAGGAAAATCGCAGCAGGTCACCGTGCCGTTCAATTTGTTATAGCGAATAAAAGCAGGGAGAATATTTCTTCTAACATTTTTTAATTCGGCAACTTCCACCTTTAGTAAGTCGCTGAGTGTCCTTATGCTCAATCAGCTCATAAGAGAATACATCGCTATTAAAGTTTCTGCAGGGATACACAGCCCAGTATAGATTCGTTAAGAGTCTTATTACCTTCATAAGTAACAAAAAGCTTACCGCAGTGAATGCAGGTACTCATAGACAAAAACCTCAGTCGTAACTTACGAATAAACTAATGATTGCCCTTATAGCGCACGTGTATCACTGCATGAAATAATAGGTGCCCCGCATTTGTACGCGTAATGAAGCAGCAAAAAATACGAAGAATTTGAAAAGCGTATGCGCATCGACAGATTGAAAGATTTTTCGTAAGCACCTGCTGGCCCGGGGCTAGGCAGTGCTTGTACCCCTGAGAGCCAAAACTGCCGCAGGCAAACATAACATGCGCGTTCACATTCTACAGAGTGCATAAAAATCCACCAAGCTAACAGTTAATTAGACAATGACAAGAAGAAGCGAGAAAGAAATGAATCCCTGCACAATCTCTTGCAACATCGCCTTGCTTATTGTTCAATTTGCTGTGCCTTTCAAGGCTACGAAGTGTCATCGGCAGGTGGAAAAGCGTGTCGTCATCTGTCCTCCTGGCTTCGCCACACCCGCCGCGTCTCCGAGTGATCGATTGCGAGCGTACGCGTCGCACGCATTTTCGGCGTGGCAACGCGACAGGGTGTCGACATCAGAGGAAGAGATCGAGTAGGGAAGACTCGAGTTGGGGCAGACCGGTGTTTACACGGGTCGAGAGGGAGACGTTCCTTTGACCGAACAGATCTGTCAAGATGGCGTTTATGTGTTTGCTTAGAAATTAGGGAAGATCATTTACCCAGCCACATCAAGTTTTTTGGGGGTGAATTATTTTATCGTTTTTCGACGAAGCTACGCAATATCTTAGTATCCTCAGTAAAAACTTATTCTGGAGGAGTGATGGACAACTTTGTTTGTCGATGATTACGGTCTACGCCTTTCGGCAACTCCGCCCCTCTAATTTTTTTCCTCTCGGCCTTCGTTCGTATATAACACGCTTCCAATAGGACACGTTTCTGTCCTGTGCACAAGTAAACAGCGAGTAACATAGCTACAAATGGCGAAGCTATTGAGAGAGTGTCGAAGAAAAACTGTGCGAGGCACAGAAACGTTCCATTTAATGCGAATGACCGAGCCGGTGAGAGTGAGCGTGTGACTTCGTGCGTGCGTGAGTATGTGATTGGTTTAGTTTATGGGGGGTTTATCGTCTCAAAGCGACTCAGGCTGTGAGAGACGCCGTAGTGAAGGGCTCTGGAAATTTCGACCACCAGGGGATTTTTATCGTGCACTGGCATCGCACAGCACACGGGCCTCTAGAATTTCGCCTCCATCGAAATTCGACCGCCGCGGCCGAGATCAAACCCACGTCTTTCGGGTCAGCAGCCCAGCGCCAAACCACTGAGCCACCGCGGCAGGTGAGTGAATGAGCTGAGTGAGTGAGTGAGTTAGAGTAAGTGAGGTGAGTGAGTGAGTGAGGGAAAGTGTGGTGAGAGTGATTTGAGTGATTAAGGCGAGTGAGTGAGTTAGAGTGAGTGAGCGAGCGAGTGAGTGAGTAAAAGTGAGGTGAGAGTGATTAAGGCGAGTGAGTGAGTGAGTGAGTGAGTGAGTGAGTGAGTGAGTGAGTGAGTGAGTGAGTGAGTTAGAGTAAGTGAGGTGAGTAAGTGAGCGGAGTGAGTGAGTGAGTGAGTTAGAGTAAGTGAGGTGAGTGAGTGGGTTAGTGAAAGTGAGGTGAGAGTGATTTGAGTGAGTATGGTGAGTGAGTGAGTGAGTGAGTGAGTGAGTGAGTGAGTGAGTGAGTGAGTGAGTGAGTGAGTGAGTGAGTGAGTGAGTGAGTGAGTGAGTGAGTGAGTGAGTGAGTGAGTGAGTGAGTGAGTGAGTGAGTGAGTGAGTGAAATGATTTTATAGCGCAGACAGACAAACACAGGAAGGAACGAAGTGACAGAACAGCGCATTGACTAACAACTCGTTTTTGTCTAACAACTTGTGTTTTTCTGCGCTATGAACCCATTTCAGTTATGCACCAACTAGCCAGAAAAAACGTTCTCGTAATGTGAGTGAAGTGAGTGAGTAATTGAGTTGAGTGAGGAGAGTGAGTGAGGAGAGTGAGTGAGGAGAGTAAATGAGTGAGAGCGATTGAATTGGGTAAGTGAGTTGAGTGAGAATAGGGAGGGTGCGAGTTGAGTGAGTCATTCAGGTGAATGAGTGAGATGAGTAAGAGCGGTTGATTGAGACAGTTGAGTGAGCGAGAGTAAATGAGTGGGTTTAGTTAAAGCCCCTTAGGGAGGGACTTTAGGTTTCGTGAGTGAGAATAAGGGGTGTATAGTGCATCTTCTTCGGCTCGTAGTGTTCAACGCGCGAGGGCATTGGGAAGCTGCTTTCACGAAGAGCCTGCTCTGTTAAAGCGATAAAACTGTCGATGAGTGATGGCTACAGTTCACCTGAGGAACTTTCATCTGTAGAGAGCAGTAATATATAATAGATCTCAAAATGACAGACTCCGAACTGATTTGTCTTGCTTTTGCCGAACACACGCTGGTCTTTCGTACAGGAGTTTTAGTCTAATCAGCATGGCTAGTTACTCTGCCATCTAGAGACAATTTTTCAACTTTTTGTCACTAGCATGCCGCCAGAGTTGCCAGAATGCAGCTGTTGGATCTACATTAAAGGGCAGGTGAAGATGTTTTGGAATTCGACGAGTTTAAAGGAGTAGAATGTGAGAAACTTGGAGGTAACGCATGCGAAGTATTTTTGTGCTAGGATTTGAAATGGTGACGTAATCGCAGAATAAATCCGCATTGGTAGTCAGGCTTCTTTGCAGTGCGCAGCGATGGGTAGAAGCCGCAACGATGACGTCACATAGGGCGGCGCTGCATTTCCAGCTAATAAACGGTTGTTTCAAGGACTTAAACCAACGCCGCTGACGGTTAAGCCCACGAAGCCTTGTTTGGCGGTGTTGGAAGGCTCACTGCAGCTCGTGGACGAAGGCAGCGGAAATCCCAAATTTCGGCAACAATGATGTCATCGCGAGTTTCTCCGCACTTCTCTAGCGTAGTAAGGAGAAGCCTGACTATCGCTGCGGTTTCAATCGGCGATTACGTCATTATTTTAAATGCTGGCGAAAAAATACTTGGCATGCTTTACCTTTAATTTTCATAGATAATAGATTTCATTTCTTTTAGAACCTCAAATTCTCCAAAAAGCATTTCACCTTCCCTTTAACGCAAACAAACTTTTAGGTGATGTATGCTCGTCATTTACAATTAGAACCTTAGCCGGGTAGCTGAGCAATTCCGGCCTAAAACTGAAAACAACAGGCTGGTTATATCAGCAGCATCGCTTACTTGGACTAATATTATCATATATAGTCAACTTTTCTGAGACTTTTAGGGCGTTTCGTGATTTACACCGCTTGGAAAACTTTCCAAGGCAAATGTCACAGATTAGTCTTCTAGCATGTCATTGGTCGTAGCCTGCACATCGCCAGCGGGATGTAAATATGGCGCCTTGACGAAGTCAAAACCCTGCAAGCTTGAAAACAATTTCCACCTTTGCTGCCCTGCGAATCCGAAAATTCTCTCCAGTCTCTTACTGATTATTGCCGGCGAGGTGACATAGACCTGTCAAGTCACTGTGAAGAGCGTGGCAATAAGCCGAGGTTTACAAGTTCGCTCGACCCGCAGACAGCTGCACTGAGTGGCTATAAATTCACAGAACTTTTTATGACGCTGGACATTTCGCGAAGTCGTCAGCGTAATCCCACAGCAGAAACAACTACACTCCAGGGACTGACCCTACTCCAAATGGTCAACAGCGCATGGGCCTACTTCATGCGCAGAAAACTCACTGTGTGTTCTTTTTGGTGGCTCCTGTAGAAGCCGCAGTAATTCATTGGACAGCATCTCATTCTGTCGTAGTACGTTCCCCATTTGCTATTTTATTCAGGTTCTTATGTCACCTCAATATCATCTAAATAGTCCTGCGAAATTACATTGGTGTAAGTCAAGCGCTTGTAATGTAGGGTTCAGAAAGTAGTATATTCAGGATGAATGATAGCAGGGAACCTCACCTGCACCAGTAATTCAATGTGGATAAGGATATATATATATATATATATATATATATATATATATATATATATATATATATATATATATATATATATATATTAGCAGACAAGGCAAATGAAATGAGGGGCTCGTTTGACAAACACATTAAGGAAGCCAACAGTCACCGAAACCAAGTGGCATAGGAGAATGTATTTCTTTTTTATGTTTTTATTTTTTTATTTTGGCACTAGAAATTTAAAAAAACATTCCCCTACATCTTGGTTTCGGTGACTGTTGTCTTCCTTAATATATATATATATATATATATATATATATATATATATATATATATATATATATATATATATATATATATATATATATATATATATATATATATAACATAAACTCCCGTATATGCACTGAGGATTTAGAACGTGTTCGTAACGGGGAGAAAAAAGATACCTAGTTTGTTTTTTTATTTCACAAGCTTATACTTCACTGTGCCTCCATTACTACAGCTCCAAACCTACTGTAAGAACGGCGTCAAACTGGCAGAACGCAGGCACGGCCGAGATAGGCATTTAAAGGCAGATGCACGCAGAGACTTGGGGCTCAAAGTATCGCGTTTCTTCAAACGCACTTCTCTAAAGCGACTTGGCTCCGCAAATTTGCCTCGGGCCGCAGCTCGCCGCTCAAGAAGACCTATTTAAAGCACGATCCACTTACGCATGCCAGCTTGGCGCCCGGGACAGAGAGTCACTCGACGTAAAACCGCGTCAAAGCCAACGGAACGGCGGCGGCTGCTAGCTCCCCCTTGGGAAAGCGTCGACAGCTCGGATGAGGAGCGCGTGGCGTTTTTCTGACAGCGTCGACAGCGAGCTGACTTTCTCGCTCGCGCGACGCATTCTTAGCGATGATATGCGGGAAGAGCCGGCATCGAAATTGCGCGCACTAGAACTTTGCCAAACTCTTGTCGGAACGAAAAAAAAAATGCATGCGCATTTTCTCGCCGCTTCAATTCTCTCTCTCTCTTTCTCTTCGTTTTCTCTGTTTATTTTTCTTTTCCTCTCTCTTATTCGTCTTCGTTCTTAGTCAGATCACGGTCCTGCTCTGTCAAAACTTGTCATGAGCTTTCGATGGTGTCTGTATTATTTTCATATTGTTTTGCATTCTTTTCATCGTCGTGAGCCAGTTTCCCGGTTCTAAAAAAAACATTGATTATTTAAATTTTCTCGCTCCACATGAAGCTAGTGGAGCTTAGATCACATCTCGTGTTTTTTTTTATACAGGAACACGCAGCATGGACACTGGCCCATCTGGTTTTGCTTCCTTGTGGAATTTGAATTGCGGATTTCGCTTGACAGTCCCTCCTTTATACCCTCTCTTACGGCGCGGTTCAGGTGTCCAACGATATATGAGACAGATACTGCGCCATTTCCGTTCCCCCAAAACCATATATTATTATTATTATTATTATTATTATTATTATTATTATTATTATTATTATTATTATTATTATTATTAATATCATTATTATTATTATTATTATTATTATTATTATTATTATTATTATTATTATTATTATTATTATTATTATTATTATTATTATTATTATTATTATTATTATTATTATTATTATTATTATTATTTCGCTTGAATTGGATTCTATGGCTTTAAAAATTACACAAATGTGACAGCGTTCAATGAATTTAGCTAAAAGGAGTGAAAGGCGAACGGACTGCTGGTCGTTCTGTTAACTCCCCTGATGATATAGACAGCTGTATTTACCTTCTGACAAGGCTTGGAAGATATCAACGAGGATTTTGTGTACCCTGAAAGATGCAGTCTGGCAAGAATTTTCTCACTGTGCACCGCCAGAACTGCTAGCAAACAAACATCCGATAAGGTATTCTGAAATATACTTTAGGTGTAGAAGATTTTCGTTGCAGTAAAGGTGCTCAGAAACTGCTCCCAATTCATAAATATTTCTTATATGGCACCGCAAAACTTTCGTGTTAATTAAGGTTTGCGGCAGCATCATCAGCCACTGTAGAACACTTTTAGTTGTAGAGAACACACAGAGAATAAGCTGAGCGAATGCAGCTGTGGGATCGATTCATTTCAATCATTTCAGTAGTAGAATTTATTTCGATTTTATTTCATTGTTGCTGTATTTAACTGATGGTATTTGTGGTATTGTAAAGGTTGCATTTCGGGGTCCTAGAACGTGATACTCTCTTCAGGGCAAACTTTTCATGTTGACACCTATCCTCGATGACGAGATTATATATTTAGCTTTTAAACCCGGCAATACTCTGTTAGGCTGAAAACACCGCAAAATTCTCGCAACAATTAAATGTCTGCAAAAATATTAGCAACATTTAAATCACGATGCCTTTCTGTCAGTGCGAACGCACGACAGACTACCAACTACGAGCAAGAATCTTGTTTTGTGCTCTCGGAGTAACTCGGATAAGCTCAGGTAAGTTAGAAGGAGTGCCAGCTGGAGGACATCGCGCCACCTAGGTCACGTAAACTGGCATGATTACAACCAACCTGCCTAGCGTGTTGTGAGCAAACCGGCCATCATTGCAGGTGGCAGTTAAAATAATGACTGGGCGCGAGAGGTTGCTCGCCAAGAGCAACAAGGGTCTTCCCAATCCCCACCGGTGGCAGTATCTCCCATCGCAGTGCAGTGGCGCATCGCTTAAACGCTGCACCACTGAGCCAGGAGTCGCTTGAGGACTCCCCGCGATATGCATGCAAAGAAGTGAATTACCAATTCCTCATCTATAGAAATTATCCGATTAACGCTATCGCATCGTACCCTTAAGGAGGAACTTAAGTCTCCTCTCCAGTTCAAAAATGAACACGTGCTTTCGCACGTCTATTCGGTTTAACTACGTTAAACCTCTACGGCTTTCTTGCCGCGGAAGACGAGCACCAAGTGAATTATGCAGTTTTGTAAATTCCAGTCGCAGGTAATATAGCAGTGGTCCCACACATGTTAGAGCCTGCATATCCAACCTGTGCTGGCTCAGTTTAACAGGCACCCACTCACATTGATAAAAACTACGCACGCCAACGCGTGCTTAACTTCCCACCGTAGCGACTCCAAAATGAGTAAAGGCCTCGCGCACGCTAAAATGCATCCACGCTTCGTGAAAAGCTTCACAGAAACACGCGACAGTCGCGCCATGTAAAAATGTAATAGGCAGGAAACAAAATTGGCAGTGGTTTAGCTCTGGTTAAACCTGGAGTGACGCGATAGCTACAGCTGGCCGAGTGGAGCTTGCACAGTTTAATTGCGAAGTCAGTCTTTCGCCGCTCCGTTTCGCTGGGCTTTCTTTTTTCATCTTCGTCCCACATGACGCGAAGCATGCGCACAGCTGTGGCAGCTCGGTTTCGCCGGCGCGCCGCTCCGCGCCGCCGGCAGCAGTAGCTGCTCCGCACCACGTGGCTGGTTACGTGACCAACCTCGTGACGAATCACGTGATCAGCCACGGCGCCGCACCGCCGGCAGCTGCTCCACACCACGTGACCAACCACGTGACAGCGTGGCGGCGCAGCCACGACAGCCACGCTTAAGGCTCGAAATGCTACAGTAATGTAGCTATCGCTACAATACTTTACTCGTCGGCACCGAGAACGAACCAAGGAGGTGCTCATGTCCTTAAGGTGTTCTTTGCCAGTGAAAGACGTGACTTTAGAGCGCACTGAGATTACGTTTGATGTATGCACGTCTCTCGACTGCATTTCTCTGAGGTCATTCACCCATGGTCAAAAGTTTACATAGAACAATAACTATAGACGGAGTGTCGCATGGTTCAAATTCCCTTTTCTCGCACTTTGCTGCTGTCTTTGACGTCAAGTTTTCACTCGTTCACTGGTAGCCCGTCTCTTCCGGGACTCCTCGAGCGCCCTATTATGTGTGCGCATTTTCGGCCTGTCGCAACTAAAGTCTGCCGGCTTGATCAATCGAAACGACGTCGCGCCACGTCTATCACGTTCTGCTGGCTCTCTGCCCACTCGCAGGCTCTCGAAGCCACGCACTCGCATGCGCTGCCAAACCGCCGCGGAGGCTTGGTGGCTATGGGCTCGTATACTGAACCGGAGTACCCGGGTTCGAACCCGTGGCAGCGGCACCCTCGTTTCGATGGAGGCAAAAGGCAAAAAAAAAGCTCAAGTGCTGCGCAACGTCAGCGCACGTTAAAGATCGTCGGGGGGATCGAAATTATTCCGGAACCCTCCACTGCGGCTTTTATTTCACTCTATACTATTTCACGCCCACCTTCCTCCCTTCCGTCACGACGTACTTCAGTCTTCCATCGAAAAGGGAGCAGCTGTTCTTCCATTTCCTGTTCTTATAAGCTATTTTCAATCCAGATTTGTCTTGGGGCGACTGTCTGCATCACAGCGAGCGGCGTGGCTTGTTCAGATTCGTTTCGCCTACGTTGAGTGCTCGAGCCGATATAGAAACGTTTTTATCGAATATCACCACAAATTTCTGTCGCTTTGCTGTCACCAGAACGAAAGGCAGTTCAGGAAAAGAAAGGCTCCAGAAAGAGGAAAAGAAAAAGAAGGAAACTGTGGCCCCATACAAAATAGTGGTAATGAAACTTATACACCACTAAATTACATGTTTTTTTTAATCTGGTGCGTTTTCTTTTTTGTTTTGTTCATTCTGAAACAATTTCAACGCCGCGAAGATGCGAAGCAAGAATTTTTCAAGCTTGGACCCTCTGCAGAGAGCAAAGAAAAGAATTCAGCATCCTTGCAAGTGCTGGTGGCTCTTGACAAACTTCTGTAGTATAGCCTCGTGGTGGCTAAACACGTAATAACAAACAGTCCAAATGCGCGTCCCTAACGTCGCGACGTATCTGAAAGAACTAAGGTAAGGCGACCGTGGAATTTAAGCCGTGCACGAATGGTATTCCTGGAAAACCCGTCTTCCATTATCAGGCAGAATGATGCCAGACTACTCTAGGTATATACGCTATAGTCAACCTAGCTTCAGAATGGGACTCAACTCGCATATTAGTCTCGAATGCTAAGAGGAAAGCCAAATTTTATAAATTGCGACCATAGGCCCTTTGAGCAAACGTGCGGAGCATGCGCACAACTGCATAAAAAGCAGCTAGTTACTGGCGTTAGGAATGATTTAAAAACGCAGAGGCGACCCGCCGCAGTGGCTCAGTGGTTAGGGTGCTCGACTACTGATTCGGAGCTCCCGGGCTCGAACCCGATTGCGGCGGCTGCGTTTTTGTGGAGGAAAAACGCTAAGGCGCCCGTGTGCTGTGCAATGTCAGTGCACGTTAAAGATCCCCATGTGGTCAAAATTATTCCGGAGCCCTCCACTACGGCACCTCTTTCTTCCTTTCTTCTTTCACTCCCTCATTTATCTCTTCCCTTACGGCGCGGTTCAGGTGTCCAACGATATATGAGACAGATACTGCGCCATTTCCTTTCCCCAAAAACCAATTATTATTATCATGCCATGTATGGGACGCGCGAAAACTGCGGTAGCAGTTCTGGCTGTACACTCGGCTATTCCTATAAGAATATCAAGCGTGCATCAAACAAACGACCGCCCGCTCTGTGACCAAGTGGAGCGGAGAAACAGGCTGCGAATGGCAAGCGCTGTGTGCGCATGCGCGTTTTCTATACAGTTTCGCCCCCCTCGCTTGGTCATACGCCGCTGTACAGCTGTTTGTTAGGTGTTTGCGTGATGCAGTCAACGAAACGGCCAGGTATACATTTCGCTTTTACATTAGTCGCCTTCTCATTGTGTCTTTGCATTTGATTTCGGCATCGCTTTTTTTTTCGTTCCGCTGCATGGGCTTCTGGTGTGTGGAGATTTGTGGAGTGTTGAGGTTGATGGAGGGTGCCAGTCTTCTGGATGGATCAGGGGTGGAGCTTCTGGAAGGGTATAGGCAGGTGAGTGGAGGCCTTCTGGAGAGAAATGCCGAGTGGAGGTTCTGGAGCGTGTGGGTGGGAGGCAGGTGATGGGTGGAAGCTAATGGGGGAGCAAGGTGGAGGCTTCGCACACACGCGTACACACTCACACTTCGCACACACGCGTACACACTCACACATACATACAGACCGCCAGTTTTTTGCTGAATACTGATAACGCAGTAAAAGGGCACCCGCAACGCCTACACGATAAGGCGATGGCAGCAAGAAAGCAGCTTTATAAAAATTTCCGACGAGGAGGCAAGGACCACGATGCGGAGCCCCCACCCAGGCGCGTTGATCAATCACGCATTTGTGGAAGTGCAGTTCATAGGAGGCGCGAAGAGATACAAAGAGGAAGTAGCCACCCTCAAACAGAAACACCAGGGCCGCACATCTCAACACAGACAACCCTCGCACTGAAGATAAATTCCCCTAAACGTAGTAAGGAATAACCTGCCAAAGAAAACATACGAACCGGAAACATAGAAAATCAAGCACAAGACAGGTTACGTCCTGTGCAGGTCTTTTTTTTCTCGTTCTTTTGATTGTTACATGCCCGCGTTATGCAACCTTCCTTTCCTCTCGATAGTGAAAGTACAACAAGGCAAGCTTTATTAGCTCTAAAGTTAACTAGATAATGATGATGGATATTTATGGCGCAAGGGCATCTATGGCCGAAGAGCACCATGAAACAAGGTATTTTCTCCTACTCAAGGTGGGGTCCAAGATCCTTTTCTCAAGCATTTCACCCCAGATAAGCCGAGCACCAGGCCAGGGTAACCATTGTATCACCGGTGGTACTGGGGATCGAACTCCGAACCTCCCGCATGCGAGGCGGATGCTGAAAAGACTAGGGCACCGCTGCGGTGAAAAAGTTAACTAAAGACTTAATGACAGTATGTAAAAAGCCGTCGTTATTTTCGCAGTTCGAAAGTCTGTGGACGAAAAAGAGCCTCACACTGATTACAAATCAATATAATTCGAATAAATTTCTAGTGCCTGGGAGACTGGAATTGAATGTCAGCGGCATTCATATTCTTTTCGCTCGCTGTTAGCTTGCACGAAAAATGTGTACACGTTTTAATTCTCTTGTCACCTCGTCCCAGACGTGACACAAGAATGAAAAGTTAAACGAAGAACACCATTGTTTTTTTTTTTTGCTTGCAACGTTTCACATCTACAACTAAACAAAGGCATGCCGACTGTGAAGACACTTCTGATAAAACAGTTCAAATTTTTACAACGCCAGACTGTTGACATATTGCGTTCAAGAGATGCGGTAAGCTGAGTACAGTCAAAACGGGTGACTAACATCGGCTGCGGTAATTTGGTCAGATTGGCCGCAGGCGCCTTCTGCAGGCCCTAGAGCGTACACATGGGAGAAGGCGGGTGCATCGTTCAGACTCTCCAACGACTGGAAGAAAACCTGTTAGGTCAGCACCCTAACTTTACAAACCGGTACTGCATCTTCGTGATGTTTTCAGCCACGGTGGCATGATTATAAGCAAGGCTTTCTCTACAGGGCATAAGGAACTGATAGCGTGAGGACACAACTATGTGGAGGCGATAAAATTAAAACACATAGACATCCGAATGCGCAAACAGCGAAGTATTCTAGGGCGTAAAAAAGAAACATGAAGAGCGTGGCATAAATTATGCATATGTATTCTGCATGCTGTCGAAAGCACGGCACTCAAGACACACTACGCCGAGATATCGCACTACACGCCACGCCGACACGAGCTGTCACTTGGGGCGAATTTCTCTCTGCTTAGACGTGAGTATTTCTTTCACTGATGCTGTGGAGTTCACGGTCAATGTGAGGCGTTAAGCGGAGGCAGGAGGGAGGGTGTGTTTGGGGCGAAAAGATCTCTCATACGAGCGACCCTAGTCCCCATGAATTATTGAGCAGCGGTTGAAAGCGCCTTTCTTGCGTATGTTTGCGGAGTAGGGTGGGCAGTAGGATTCTCATCTTATGAACGAAAAAAAAAAATCTGAACAGAGGTCCTGTTTCTTTTTGTTGTGGCTTTCCGAAGGTTTGTTGTCATACTTGCGCTAGCCATTCGATTAAACATGGCCATGTCAGCGCGGAACTATTTGTGTTATTGGGTGGCTCTTTGTATTGCCATCACTTTTTCCCCCTTTTATCTGGATCGAACCATACTCGTTTGTAGAATGCGGCTCCATGTCAGCTCCTCCCCATAGGGCGATATGTGAACTATTGTAGCAATATTATGGCGATATTTTTTTTTTATTATATCGAGCGAGGAGCTTGGTCTTATACTTCGCGGAAGGAACTATGAGACATGCTAGCTACGAGGAAAAGGAGCCAAATATGCGGCATCAAACGGATGAAAGGCACTGAAACTTGACACGCTCTTTCGTTATCTGATAAATATGGGTGTTGCCTGAAAAAGCTGAGCTGAAGAGGAAAAAAGTACAAATAAGTGCAGCTACTGAATTAACAATTCAAGAGACTCTGAAGAATTTTCAATAAAGATGCGGTGTGAATTCACCGAGAAGGGGTACTTCTTCAGGAACCTCAACCAGGAAGATTTATTTTTTAGTTTTTTTAGTTAGTGTTGTAGAAGCGGAGTTTTTGGAATCAGAAGTTTACTTTCTGCTCTCCTGGCCCCTTTTTTTGTTCTTGCCTGATTTCTTTTGGTTTTGTTTCCGGAGTCTAATGTCCGGAAGCAGCACATGGGCTATAAAAGACGCCGTAGTGGGAAGTTTTGCATTAATGAGTAACGAATACGTCTGTGCACGTTGGCATTTCGTAAAAAAGACGGAAAATGTAGCGCAACACAGAAAGAACAACGGATGTAAGAAAGCCCGTCTCTCCTCTCTTCGCCTGTCGTCCGTTCTGCACTAAGCTACAATATTTTTTCATCCGAGTAGTTTATTCACTTCTACACTTTTTTTCAGTTTAGCGGGACCGCATTTTCCTACACTGAGATGAAAAACCTGGCACTATATTGGGCTAACAAAAATTGAGGATACTAAATAGGGTCTTTCGCAACTCAAGGACCCGACAAAGAGCTCAGCAGGCAACAGGAAATCGCTACGTTGGCACGTTGCGTTACGAAAGACGCTTCTCAGTGTATAAACAAACAAGCCCAGCTTGAAATTTTGATGGGTGATACCTTTCAGGACAAGCTTTTTCCAGTTCTTGACACCACCGCTCACTCTTAAGTACAAGCATTTTTTTTCTTAGAGAAGATTCAGGGGACACAAATTGATTTGTCGTAAGTCTAGCGCATTAAACGTGTTTAAAGTTATCTGTAACTTCCCGGGTCGTAAGACAGAGACGCTAATCTATAGGTTTTAAACACGCACCTACTTAGCACATGAACACATGAAAAGCTGACTCTAAGTCCTTCTGTGACGCCACTAGTTCGTTCTCCTCGAGCCAGATATCTCTGCCCCTGACAAACATAATTTCTTAATGGTGTTTTCTCCATTCGCTGTTGTTGAGTCATGCATTCCCCAACGCTTCTAGCAGCGACACAAAGAGAGGCGAACATGGCATGTTTTGGAAACCTCAGCGGGAAGTGGCTCTCGCATGTCACCCTAGGGTCCAAGATAGCAGGTAAATAGAAAAGCTTTCGCTTATGTTTTGCTCTCATTTTCATGCTACCTGTCTCCTCAGCTGCTGGGAGCACGGAATCTAAAGTCGCCCAGAAAATTTTCGCAAAGAGGGGGGGGGGGGGGGGGCAGGAATTCTCAAACTTCGCAGGTGACACTGTAAAGATAAGGAAGTGTTTATAACTCGTCCTTCTCAATAGGGGTCGAAAGAAAGGAATGGCCCTAACATCAATTCTCCTGATAAAATTTAAAGAACCATTAAAGCAATGAACTCGACCTAAAAGTGACATATCCGTTTTCTGCTCCAGCCATTATTAAGGATCTTTTTTTTTATGAGCAGAAGGCCTATGAATAATATTCGCATACATTCAAAGTCTATATTTCTTGCTAGCGTCAATCTTTACTTTGAGCTCACCTACAAAAAAAAGAACGAAAGTCCGTGGAAAGGTATGCAATAGTCGCTTGGCCGTAGGACTTTAAGGAGACGTACAAAAGGAAGTTCACCGTGAAGTTGCTAGCTTTTAAACTTCGCTTCTTACGTCGCTTTTCTTTTATTTATCTGTCCGAGTCCCAGGCAGCACCTTCGCGTTTTTCTGTCACCCTTTTTCTGTCTCGAGAATCACTTCCCTCCCTTTTAGTGCCTCTCAACACGCTGATAAATTACTTACATTTATAAGCCTTATTGTTTTTTTTTTCAAGGCTAGCCTGTCGTCTTTGCCGATGTGTTCCCTAACGCCGGATAACGCTGCGTTCGCTGCGACTGTCGCGCCAGCTTATAGCGCTCTTAAACCCGAAACAATTAGATCAACTGAAATATGCAGATGAGAAACTGTTCATACGCGAATTCATCTATGTAAGCGCCTCTTCTAGGACTTTCTGTATTTTTCTGTATCTGTAATATTGTATTTTTTCGCCGGCTCTCAACGGAGTGCAAGGCGAGAAACGAGGTGTCGCGAACGCCCCCCTGTCCAGGGCGGATCGGGAAAAAAGCAGTCGCTGTTGCTTCGGGCGTGGTCCTCTAGAGGGCAAATGATTCATGACAGCCGCTCGAGGGCATGAACCCCCCGCTCAGCTCGGCCAATTGCCTAAGCAGTATTGCTTTGGGGACGTAGCCTCGTCCCCGAAGCTTTCGCCCTCTGCCTTTCTGACTGTTTCACTTCCTTCCTCAATCTTTCTTCTGCCATCCTGCGCTTCGCTGGAGACGCCGCTTCCTGCGACTGGCGAGGTCGCAGATACAGAAAGACTGTCCGCAACGAGCTTCTACCGCGCCAATAGCGCAGAATTTCCCCTGTTTTTACTCACAAATTGTTCGCAAGTATTGGTTGTGGAACTGTGGCTGTTTTACAGCGTTTTGTTTTGACATGACGGTTCTCTCTTGGCGGCACACTGTAAGCGTGGTTTTCTGCGTTTCTCATAGACACGTCGCATCATGCTTGAGGCAACAAATTTCCGGTTTTCTTTTGCGTTCTGCCCTTTAGGCAATTGGTTTTTCGAGACACGAATATTTCATCATGAAATATTCGTGTCTGTGTTTCAACCGAAGGCGCTAAACAATACTTTTTAAGAGTATGTACTGAATTCAGAAATTGAGAAACAGTTCCGATGTGTGTTCTACTCCACATGAGGTTGTAAGCAGCATCACACATTGACATGACGTGGCGACATCCACGGACAGACAGTGGCGCTCGTATGCCCATGAACATCGAACGTGTTCTTTATCTGCGTAAGAGCGACACCGAGGCTTCCATGCGCGCTGCCGCGTCGCGGGTAGTTAATGGTTTGTCAAATTAATCACTGAAAATTTTCGATAGTTGTGCTAATAGAAGAATTCAAAGAGAATGCACCCCTCAGGCAGTGGCGCCATATACATCAGCGTTCCACTTGCCTCTTTGGGTATCTTACGTGCGAACCGATCATTGTGTCTTACGCTAAAACAGTGCGGTTGACGTTTTTTACTATGCTCTAACAATTATGTGGTCATTGAGCTGGTGCTTAGTATGTGAAAACTGTTTAAGCAATAAAGAGGCGAATACCTAGCCCTTTATAGCACGCCTGCTCTATGTGACACTTCCTTTCGGCTCAATTATTCCATGCAGGCGCTGTAGCGCCTGCATGGAATTTTAAGACCAATCTCTACCCAACAAGGGACTTTGCGTTGCGCGCAAAAAGGGTTTTTTTATGATTATTGAACCGTCGTTTTGTGAGGGTTTGGTCGAAAACAAACTCCATGATCGGCGCTAGTACATTGACCATGTGCATTTTTCAGGATGAAACCATTCCATCTTACTCAAGGCTTAAACAGGTCACTGCGTCTCGTAATAATTGAGGCAAGGATTTTAACATCTGAAGAAAGATTGTATTATCATCTCCTTGCTGCGTACTAAGTTCTGATGGTAGACATAATAGCGCTAAATTTTTCCATTTTGTCATGAAAGAATACAAGATGAATTAAATAGAAAGGACTTGCTACGTTTTGGTAGCTTTATTTCTCGAAAAGTTGGAACCCCCAATTCACTATAACTAGGAGCTAAAGCAAGTTTGATGGCGCCAGCACACGCTCAGTATGTCAGAATATCTAGTGCAACTCCTCTTGTAGTACGACGAAAAAAAATGTATGGAGGATGAGCTCAGGTGTGCAATTTCCAGGCGTTTTATGTGGTGAGATACAGACTTCGCTAATGCATTATAGCTACCAATTTCTATAACAATTTGAACATCAGGCAAAGCGTGTAACTAGCAACCTCGAAAATATACACGCAAAACAAATGTACCATGAACACGAAGCCGTAAAAACAAGCACGCAAAGTTCGTGAAAGGGCAGACGTGAAGTCATGAGTCAATGGAATAACGAAGAAGGAAGCTGTCAACTCAGCGGCTTGGAAATGTCTAGGTTTACACTTCTAGCAGGTCGTTATACCAGACCCGCCCTGCACCCGGCAGGGGAAAAAAAGGTGGCTGTGTGTCTTCAGCACGGGTGACTCGCCGGGAAAGAGGCTCCTGTTAAAAGCGTCTCCTGCTTGGTTCGTTCGCGATAAAAGGGTAACTCCATACAGCCAGATCCATTTCGTAATGTCTGCGTTCCATCTTCGCAAATTGCGATGCGCGACACGAAGCCACCGACGCGACCTCTTCCGGCGCTGAGGAGGAGCGTGACGTGTTTGAAAAGAGATGAACTGGCGGCGTTCGTGCCATTCCGAAACTGAGCGATGATGAGCAGAATTTGCCTCGAGCTGTCGTCGTGAATGCCTGCCATGTTTAATAAGCAGGTAGAAAACGCTTCGATAAAAGGATCACACCAAGGCAGACTGGTGAATAAGAAAGCATGACTGTGGTGCACTAAAGGTAGTCGCATAGATATGCGAAGATCAGACGTTTTATTCAGACTTAAATCAAGCTTTGATGGCCTTTTAGGACATTTATTTTCTCGTCTTTGCATTTCAAACTCACAAGACAGATAAAGAGAGGGGGGAAGGCAGGGATGTTAACCAGAAAGGCTTCCGGTTGGCTACCCTGAAGGTAGCCGCACACACCACTCAAACTCACAGGTGATAATTATTTTATTACAGGTGAGACATATTTCTACACGTCGGTCTGCTGCGAAAATTGGGACTTTGAATAAAATGATAAATAACGCTTAGGAGTGATAAAATTCACATTCAAAATACGCAAAGATGCCCGACTTAGAGGTTTAATGGGCACTGAGCTGATGAATCGTGAGCTTGGTAGGAGGCTGGCAGTCTGCAGGCTGGTTGTCTCTATGCACGCCTTCCTCGTTTATGCGAACACATGTGAATATTGCCAATCCAAGTGGCAGTAGTGGCGTATGATAATTCAGGTATGTCTCGCTTGCCGAGCATATTGTATGCATTTTCTCGTACCCTTCTAAAACGCTCTGCTCGTGTCTTCAAAGGGATGCCTAGCCGAAACATGAAAGTTGCTTCGACAATAACTAGTTGCTTTCACAATATTCCGCAAAATTTAATGACTTTCTTCTACAGTGCGGGACATTTCCTGGATTTTCATGAGCCTAAAAAATTGCTAACAGTCGTAACCACACAGCTGCACTCCTGTTACGATGCCTTCCTATTCTCGTCTTGACTTTCTTATGTGGGCCGCACTGCGTAAAGAGTTATTAGGCGGGAAAGACACCTCACGGATTAAGTAGCAAAAATGCTTGCAGGATATTGAATCGAAGCATATCGAAGTAAAGAAAAAAAGGCGGCTTAGTGATAATATGGAACATTGAAAAGACGTTAGTAAGACCAGCGGGCATAACTCCAGAATTATGAAACAACGAAGAAAGGTTCACGTCCAGTAGTTCAACAAAGTTGGGATGAGTTAGTTCACGTACCCGACTTTGCATATTAAGGCTTGAGTCACAGGGTAGCGAAGCAGCGCGCACTGACCAGAAAAGGAAAAATCGGCAACTTACCTCAAACAGCTAGATCACTTTCTTGAGAAATATTTATTTATGGCTCCTCATTCTTCGCGAACACATTTTCTCGACACTTGATGCCATGAGATGATCAAGCCGTTCCCTTCTTAACCGCTGTGAACACTGTCGAACTGTAGAATTAACGTTCGCCGAAAGTCTCATCTTTGCGCCGGATTAATGTTCCGGCCAGCGCCACCGTTAAACGGTTTGACGAGTTGCATGCGTATTCTGAGTGCGAACAAGGTGGGAATCTTGTTCCAAACTTTTAATGCCATAGCATTTAGGTCGTCGCCGCACAAACAATTTCATGCTTCTCTGTCACGAAATTCCCGATTGGTTGAGAAAGGTCATGTGACCTTAGCAAAGCTAATCCGTTCATATTGGAAATGCATTGGCAAAGGCCGCTCCTACAAAGGACCAGTGTGAAGCCCTCTATTCCCAATATTGGGCATATTACCTGTGCTGCTTGGGGACATCCCACCCTGCCCCGCATGACAGGTGGCAACCTGCCCACCGGACTGTAAGAAAACTCTCCGCCATTGTCCAATTGAATGTAGTTTGCCACGTATCCACCCTGGCACTACGCAGGAGCATTATGAGAGCTCTAGAAGGGCAACCTGGCTCTCACAAACCCCACCGGTGGCGGTGTTGGAAACAGCCACCTGCCGAGATAGCGGCCCATCGCTTAAGCGATGCATGACTGCGCCAGTAGTGGTATGAGGACTCCTCGCGATCTATGAATGCGATTGAGGGGTTCGTGACGTCATTGTTACCACGTGACCACCGGCGGACCAATCATAGGGCACCAGCAAACTTTAAAATCTGAGGACCCGCCAAATTTTCAAGTTGGCCCACAATTCCAAAGGACCCCCAAAATTTTCGAAGTGAGTCCACCCCAGAAATTGGATTAAGGTGGATTAGAGTGGATTAATTGATCGATTAAGGTCGATTAGTTGGCCGCATTAGTATAATCAACTCCGTGATGCAGACTACAATTGGCTTCAGCCACAAATCCGCCAAACATTCATATATGCTACTGCAGCTATTTGTGTTTGTCCAGTGGCAGTGGCACTAATGCCCGTAATTGTAAGTGGTGCCATGCTAACGCTCATCATTCGTCGCTCCCTGACGGGAAGCGGCTGTGAACATCATTTACTTACACAAACATGGTAGTAAGGTTTGGCGCCTGAGTGGGGTGCTATCGGCTGTTTTCCTCAGAGGGAAAAAAGCAGTATTACTTATCAACATAGTGCAAAACGGAATATGCGCACGGTACGCGGTACACGCAGCAATCCACAACACGTCCGTAATATTAACAGATGTTGGCACAACAGTAGCATTAAACCGCAAAATGAACACATTTAGGCTATGCAAAATGAACAGTAAGACACGTTACTAACTAACCGTTTCCTTCAGATCGGAGCATTAACCACATTAATGTAAACGTGAGCGTGGAGATCAGCAAGACTTTTGATAGCCGCGAACAGCGAAAGCGTCTTCAACTCGAATTTTTGTGCCTGTTAAAATGAAATGCAAAGGTATAAAGCCGAAATTATACAAAGCTCTCCGCTGCACTGTGTCACATAGCGCACAGCTTTGGTTTCGTGCGTAAAGGGTCAATCAATCTAGTACACGAGGCTGACCTCTCTCAAACATAACTCCAAAATAACTCGCTTCTCCCCAATAAATGCACGGTCGGTACGTCGCTCATGTCCGTTCTCTAAGTCATTTATCACGCCGCGAGCAAAAACTGGTCACTGGCCGACAATCCGACACGTGCACATCTTTTTCTCCTTAAACTGTGCACCGTTTTTAAAGACACGATTGGCGACCGAAAGTTTGCGGGTGAATTGCGAGCTCTTGAATTACAAGAGTACAGCCCGAGTGACAGACACTCGCATTTAACAATGATACGATAACCAAGTTTCCCCGCTACCTCACATCCAAGCAGTTTTTACCTTTTTAGAGCTTGTTCGCTTCTGCCCCTAATCACACCGCCAATTGTAGCGTCCATTGCACTGCACAGTTTTAGTCGACTAGAGAGAAGAAGCCGTTCCTTCTATAAACGAAAAGGCCGCTTCAGTACAAGCTAATAATTGCTTGCAAGTTCAGGAATATCGCGGGCACCTTTTATCTTGTGGCTTCCCCAAGAGAGGTTTTAGCCAGTAACAACACGCACAACCTATCTACGAAAATGTACTGCACATAAGCGCATCTCTATGAGATCTACCTTTTAGAAGGCGATCGATAAAGTCTTGCTGAAGCAAAAGCAACAATTGCTGTGCACGTGTCCAACTAAGCTAAGGTGGGCGGCTGTTTTCTTTTTTTTTATGACATGGTGTCTACTAACAAGGTCGTCCCGATCTCAACGCGTTTTATGTCTTCATTGGTCGCTTCGTATTCAAGCTGCAGCCAGTTTGGACCATAATTCAGATTGTGCTTTTTTTTATAGTAGAAATACTTTGCAGAGAAAAAAACACTATGAGCTGTTTTTGCTCTGAAACAGTTCATACGGCTACAAGGGAGCTCATTGATTGGCGCGGTTGTTTTTTTTTCGTCATCCTTCATTTTGTGTTATGAGCGTAGAAAAGATTCAGACGGTGTCCTATGTGAAATAAAACGAAAAACTACACACAAATTATTTTCTTTATTGATACCTAGTCCTAACCTACGTATTAATCAAGGCTGTCTGCCACGCATCTGCTAGCTAATTTTCTGTTTTTGTCAAACATTTTGTGGGCCAAGTAATTCCAGCATACTTTACCTGTAAAAAAACTTGTTGGGAACCACAATGCTGCGTATGTCGTGATTTATTGACTACATAGGATAGAATAGTTTACCGCCTTTCATCAGCAACAAAGAACCAGCTGAAGTTCACCAATAAACTACCATAACAAGATAAATGTGATACTGACTGTGTGGAGTGAATGTGTGCATAGCTGGTGACTGCGAGAGTCTAATATGTGCTATTATGAGTGACTGTGCGCACAGCGGGGTAGATCCGACAGGTTTTAGGACATTATTAGCATAGAAGTGACGCTACGGTGGAGCAATTGCCGGCAGAATAAGAATCCCACCTGCAGCATACAACAACTCAACTCAACTCCACTGAGCCACTTATGCATTTCTAAAATATTGCTCCACCTTACTTATATTTATTGACCTTCTATTGCACATCTACTGTGCTAGGTTACAGGACTGTGCACACATTAGGCGCATCCTACCTCCTAATTCGTAAACTGCAACCACCGCCGGGAATGCGATTTATGCAAAATAATAGTCAATTTCGAATACTGATATCAGTTCAACGTATTGTTTTAAACGAGGATTTGCCTACGGCCTTTGTAACTCGCGTTCTGCGATGTGAAATCAGTGAATATATCGGCTCAGTCCCCATACTTGCTGCTATACAGGCTTTAATTCCTGCAGCACTTCCACAAAAGAGAAGCAGGCGCTTGCTGATTTCAAGTCGTTGTTGGCTGTTAGTTATTCTGACACTGCTTTCTTGTAGCTGCATAGAAACGACTTCCTTTTTTTCGTGTGCCATTTGTAGGACACCTTTATTGCGAATGTATATGTGACGCTTCTCTAAGTAACGTAAGTACCTCCTAGTAAAACAAAGACAAAATAAAAAACGGGCAACCAGAGGACGATGGAAGTTTGCATAGTCCTCTGTCGAAGTTGGGGGAGACGTGTGGCTTACGGTTGTGAATAAAGTTTTTCAGTAGACAGTCGGCGTTAGCGTTATGGTTATAGGTAGGTTCAAGCCCGTAGCTGTAGTTTTGCTGCATGTTTAAAAAAACAATTCCGAAATATATGCATCCTACATACTCTTCAGCATGGTGCTCTCCAGGAAAGCATACGCATGCGATATTTATTTTGGCTCTTTAAAATGCGTTTTCTCTAGTTAAACTAGAGGTCATTGATGACTTGTATCCTTGACACGAAACCAGGTATGCACGCCAATTCACGCGTATCATCCCCTGTCGCTCCAGCTCTGGTCGTAGCGAGCAAACATCCAAAGAGGTAGAAAATCATAGCCTTAGCTTCTCACAGGAAGTGCCACAAAAACCTCACCCGTACCGCACACCCTGGCTCCGGTGACAACCGTTGCGGTCGCAGAAGATTTCACGCGCCATTCATATCATTGTTTAACCCTCGCAAGCTGTATACATGTCTCACATGCGTGGTAAAATTGAGTTCAAAATGTCTCTAGAATTTGCACGGCATAATTTTCAAGCTATTTCTACAACTAGTTTTCTAGAAAATAGTGGCGCACATTCGTACCAATGACATCGTAAAAGACCTCTGATGTGGTACGTATCCATACCTCAGTTCTTTCAACGTACAAGAAAGCGTCCATTAGAATTCAAAATCGCTTCATGAGAGTTATATGAGGTTGTTCACAGATAGAAAAGGCTCAAAACATTCTTTTCCTCCCGGCAAAATATGCCGCGTCGAACTGCACACCCGCGCTCGTAAAAACACACAGAACATCAAATAAGCCTATCAGCGAAAAAAAAAAAAAACAGGCTCAGCGGTTTGTCTGATAGTTCAGTAGTATTCAGAAAAAAAAATTTACGTAGGTGCACCGTTGTGCGTTTTCCGCACTAGTCGCAAATGGGACATCTTTCGCTCTGTCCTACGAAAGGTTAAAACTAAAAAATCCACTGCAGTGGCTCAGCGGCTTTGGCGTTTGGATGCTGATAGCAAGGTCGCAGGATCAAAGCTCAGCGGCAGTGACTGCATTTCAATGGAAGCGAAGTGCAATGACTCCCATGATGTGCAGTGTGTGCAGTCATCTGCTACAGCTTACCTCATAGCCCAAGCGAAGATTTGAGAAGGTAATCTCCATATAGTTACCCACTACGCAATATCTACAGAGCCGCGCTTCGTGGAGTAATGATAAATGATTGATGGTGAGTGGATTTCCTGTGCCAAATGCATCGATCGTCAGCAAAGAAGAAGGCTTACCAGTCACTGCAACACGTCAGGAAACCTCATGCTTGTCTTTAAATTATGTCTGCTATGATTGCTGTATCCTCCTAAGTATCCTTAACATTCGTTTTTCTGCCATCCAGTGGGGGGTAGCCTAGAGTAACCATAGTCTGGCTGACCTGCACTTCCCCCTTTCTGTCTCTCGTGTGTCAAAACATTTTTAGCTATGAGGCATCCAGTAGTAGAGAGCTCGATATGAATTTCGCCCACACAGCGACTTTTTTAACGTAGACCGAGATTTTATTATATCTGCAACTTTTGATTTTAGCCTCCCTAGAAATACCGAGTTAGCCTTCGCCGGCACCGAACAGCGGCACGTCGGCATCGCTGCGTTTCACCCAGGTCGATTTTCGGTCGAGCACACTTTCATCTCCTCCGCTGTGCAAAGGCAGTCTCGGAAATCCGCACCACCTCCAGGCTCAGATTCCTGCGGCGTCAGTAGCGTCGTTCCAGGTCCTTCGTGTGCCCTCATCAGAGCAACCGGACAAATTGCAAGACGTCTCCGTCCGGATGAATCCGGCCGCACATCTCTGTACGGATCCCTCGCTTCCTCAAACGGCGGTTGCTATCTCTTTGGCCGCACTGCAACCACCACACACGGCCACGCTCTTCAGACCCGCTATTGTCGCAACCAGTCCCTCCTCCTGTACCGACCATCATATCATCCCCGTTTTCTGGGACATCTGTACCATGTGCAGCACCCTGGAATCAACCGCCTGACTTCTTCGCCGGCTGAGGTGCTCATGCTTCCAGCTCAGTCCATTCTAGTTTCCCATGTCTCCTCTTCCCAGCATCCCACCAGTTCACGTGGCGCTATCCTTCCCTGGTTGCTCACTGTTGTGCCATCACACCTGGAGACCTTGCCTCCAACACCGATCGCTCAACACCAACCTGGCTCCTCTGCGACCTTCCTCGTCAAAGCCTCGCTCCCCGCTCCCAGCATGCACAACATGCACGCATCGGCATCCGAAGCGGCCATCCGATGACTTCGTTCCTCCCGTCCCTGTGCCTCCTCTGACAAACCCCCCCCCCCCCCCCCTGCCTCAAGGTTTCTGAGCAAGCCATCAAGCAAGCCAGTGTCGCTGCTGCCCGATCGCGTCTTCGACGCAACCGATGGCGACTTGCTGTCGCTGCCTAACACATCCAGCGCCACCGCGTTCCCCGATTTTTCCGGCGCAAGCCCTCTGCTCCTTTATTTGCGACCGCGTTCTGCCGGTGTGCGCAGAGGTCCTTCCGTTGTCAGCCTCCAGCCTTGCCTCGTACTGTTCACTGCACTACATACGCGCCCTCCCTCCAGCCGCACGTGTAGGTCACCCCTCCGGAGCCAGCTGTTAAGCGGGGCGCCAGTGCAACATTCGCTCAGCGCAGATACCAGCAAGCCCTAGTTCTCTTACCTGCCGTTACGTGTACTTCTCTGGCAGCCGGAAGCTCAACCACTACGGCACAGCCAGGGCCGTCCACCGAAGCTTCCGTTTCAGAAGCCGGATGCTCTCCACGATCACCACTCTGACGTGAACAGGCAAACCACGCTCACGGTGTACCCGGTGCTTGAAACCTTAACTCTCTCCAGCGTACGAGACAGCGGCATTCCGGCACGCGGGTGCCCTTGTGCATGACGACGCCTTGTTGCGGCCGCGCACCGCAATCTAGAACACTCCTTCGTCTTTGTCACGGGCTAGTCCAGCAAGACTCTATTCTCTACATCTCATTGATTTTCTGTGTCTGTCGGAAATATTCGATGTGATCACGGGAAACGTTTTATGTAGGGCCACATGTGGCAGCGAGAAGCAAGAGCCGGCTATTATAATCATGTTCGCGCAGAATCTCTCGGGACACACTAAACTTTTTTTTTTCACAGTTACAGGTTTTAAATATTTCCAGTCAATTTGGGAGGAGTTCTCCACTGGTAGCCAACAGGAGACGCAAGTAGCTGGATATTCAGAAAAACTGGGCATGTATGGCGCATGAAATTTTTGTTGAAGATTGCTTTCTTTTCTTGATATTGGACCCGCCGCGGTGGCTCAGTCGTTAGGGCGCTCGGCTACTGATCCGGAGTTCCCGGGCTCGAACCCGACCGCGGCGGCTGCGTTTTTATGGAGGCAAAACGCTAAGGCGCCCGTGTGCTGTGCGATTTCAGTGCACGTTAAATATCGCCAGTTGGTCGAAATTATTCCGGAGCCCTCCACTACGGCATCTCTTTCTCTTTCACTCCCTCCTTTATCGCTTCCCTTACGGCGCGCTTCAAGTGTCCGCCGATATGTGAGATAGATACTGCGCCATTTCCTTTCCCCAAAAACCAGTTATTATTATTATTATTATTATTATTATTATTATTATTATTATTATTATTATTATTATTATTATTATTATTATTATTATTATTATTATTATTATTATTATTATTATTATTATTATTGCTATTATTATTATTGGCCTTCATTTCAAGCCTACTAAATTTGAGTGATCTTTTCAACCTGTAAACAATAAGCAGTAAATAGAGTTTAATTAATCGCACTCGAAGATAATTAAAAAAAACATTGTCCCTTATGGCTTCAACAATACAGCAGTAAATCTTTTTCTCACGAGATTCACTAGTTTCAAATATTGAGTTGGACGGCTGTCAGCAAGTGTTTATTCCTGTAGAGTTTTTCGTTCACTAGCCGGAAGTGTATTGAGAAAATCAAAATGCAACAATCTGACAATGATCGAATGCATCAAAAAATAAACAAAAATTTAGCAGTTATTTTAAATATTAGCAGTATATCGCACAGCCTAAAAATAATTGCAAGCAAGCACAATGATCTCAGCCAGATTTTACCTTACATATCTGCATTTTAAATTGAACGGTTAGAAGACAACCTGTACGTGCCAAAAGAAGCGTCAGGAATCCTTTCAAACTGTTACGAAGGCGCTGCCTATTAAATATTATTACCACCTCAACGTTCGGATAGACAAGCTTCTTTTTAAATGAACGATTTTTCAAGCAGTCCTAAAGTATAAGAAAAGTCACTTCAGATAACCTTTGAATTCACTAAGAGATTGCGGCTGCTATCCTAAGTTAAGATTCCAGAATTACAAAACACAACAACATTATGTTGTGCGCTGGCATTTTAAAGTCGTGTGGAATCAAATATCTTGGTGACGGATGCGCAAGGCGGTAATCGGCCTCTCTTTCCGTAAAAAAAAAAAAAAGCAGTTCCTAAATTAGGTTGAGTGATTCCCTGTGCTAGAGATTCGTCCTGTTCCTTTTTTGTTATTGTTTTTATGGGGTTTTTTTAACACTACCTCCTACAACATGCATACAGAAGCCGCTTGAATAAATCAATAGTTTTCAGTCGGCGTGAAATGGAATCCTTCTGCTTTCGGCCGTGTCTTTCAGTCAAGGCAGCAAAACCAAAAACGGAGAGCAGATTTCCAGCAAAGACTAAACGAAAGAAAATACCTAATTTTTTCAATGACTATAGTAAATAGCAAATTTTCAGACCAAGAAGAGAGGAAAGATAAACACTAATTATTTTTTTCGAAGAGTAGAGCAAACAGCAAAATATTTAGAAAAGGAAGAGAGAAAAGAAAAACACCAAAATTTTATGGAGTAGTGCAAAGAGCATATTTTTTTACAAGGATTAAAGGAAGGACAAACACCAAAATTTTTCGAAGACTAGAGCAAACAACAAATTTTAGACAATTTTCTAAAAGGACTAGAGGAAAGATAAACACCAATTTTTTTTTTTTGAAGACTCAAGCAAACAACACATCTTTAGACAAGGTCTGGAGGAAGAACGAGCACAAATTTTTTTTTCAAGGGCTCGAGCAGACAGCACCTTTTAGGCCAAGGAAAATAAGGACAAGTACCACTGCGCAGCAGTCTAAATATTTGAGCTCTTTTCCGACTTTTCTGCTTTGAATTACCGGCTAGCCCAATTAGCCATGCTTCTTTAGTCAGCTTTTCATTGCAAGACCAACTCGCCCATTTTGTTGTCTATGCTATCTAGCCTGGCGTCAAAGGCCGGTGTTATCGATTTTTCACTTAAAATTTGTGTTAAATATAAAATTTGCCTTTCACCTCCTTTTTCCCTGCTCTCTGTCCTACTACAATCCTTGGAGTATAAATGTATGCTTCAGTCGACGTCGAACAGAAAACACGAGAGTAGTACTGCAGCAAATTAATATTTCAGCATTGGTGAAAACCGAAAAAACTGCGCCAACTCCATCAGCGGCGAGTCTCGAGTAGGGCAGTTCGAGAAGCTGGTCGCGTCTACGATTTGGTGGCGGGTTTTTTTTTTTTTTACTCTAAATGCTTTTGCTGAAATTTCTATCTGAGAAAGCATTATGAGAAAGAATTCAAAACAGCTGCAAAAAAAGCCCGCTAATGATGGTATATGGTGGCTGCAACACCATCTACTTCTTGCGCTCCGCAGATAACCGCTGGCCCTATAAACTGCATTGACCTTACAGTTTTGACGGAAAACGTTGCTCAGTGTTAAAGTGTGTAAAGGTATATGGTATATCCCAATGATTTTTGTTTACTTTATCTATGTTGCCGTCTTGGGCGAGAGCTAAATGCTAGGCCCTTAAGCCTGAAAATACGCGCTTTTCACAGCTGCAAGCTCCTTACTATGAATCAGTATGCTCCATACGTTCAACTCCGTGACAATGGTCGATTCACTGCCGCGTGCAATTCTTTCGAACACAAATCCAGCGAGTGACAGCAACAAATGTTTGTGAGTCATTTCCCACATTCGAGTCATCAGGTTGTGAGCCAACGAAAGCCAAGGACAGCCGGTCCAGCTTGCAATTGGTGATTCGGTCTCCTTAGCTGCGAGCTCATCAGCGTCAGGTGCTACTGGAAGCAGTCTATATCACTGGAATTATAATAGTCATAATTTCAGTCCGCACAATTGTAGCCATTCCCACATCTCCAATAAAAACTCAACAATTGATAAGGCTCGCTGCGGGCTCATCGTTTTTTTAGATAGCTGAAGGTCGATGGTTAAGAATTTATATTATCATTACCCGCCCCGATGGCTCAGTAGCTTTGAAGTTCGGCTGCTGATCCTCAGGTCCCGGGACCGAATGTTTGCCGCAGCGGCCGCAGTTGAATGGGGCAAAATGCAAAATCGTCCCTCAGTTGTGCGAATTCAGTGCGTGCTAAAACAACCCGAGGTACTCGAGATTGTTTCAGATCCTTCGAATACTTTGCTCCTCGTAGCTCATATGCTGCTTTGGCACGCTGGACTTTACTATTAAACAGCGTGCGCTAACAGGACATACACAGGAAACTTGGAGACAGAGGAAAGAAGCGCATCTTTCCTCCTAGCGCTTTTTCCTCTGTCTCCAAGTTTCCTGTGTACGTCCTGTTAGCGCACGCTGTTTAACAGAGATGTACCAACTAGCCCGTCAGAAAGTTCTACTGCTGCACTTTACATACCGCACACCCCTGCAAATTTGTGGTTTCCTTAATATGCACAGCCCATAACAGACCGCCAACGGTAACTGTTCGGAACTTGCGCTAGCTTTGATGTGGTGATGGCTGAGTCGGGAGTGAACCCGAGTCGGAAGCAAGTGAACATTGGTGACAGTAATCGTTTCCTTATTTCTGGATAATAGGATGCCTATGCTCGAGACTATAGAAGTGAAGTGAAGGTATTAAAAAATTTTCTTGAAGACTGGTTGACTATGTTGGTAACCATTTTAATCCTAAATGACTCGATGGCTTTGCCGTTCTCCTCGCACCTTGGCAGTTTGTCTAATTTTTAATGAGGGTGAAACCCAATGGGCGAAATTGCGAACTCTACCTAATTAATGCTTCCTGTGCACAACAGCGGCTTGAGCAGCTATAAGTTAAACCCGCCACGCGCGACATTCCGTGTGGCCTATTTAGAACACGCTCACGGAGCCCCTGCACGTGTACTTCATGCAGCCTGCTTGAAATGAAAACTTTACTGCTTCCTAAAGCCGTTTCTCTGTTCCGCGGCTTTTTCTTATGTGTTTTTCCCCTTACTCGTTTCGTACGGTTATGCAGCTCTGGAAAAAGCGAACGTTGATACCGAAGACCGAACTTTGTAGGGACGGCTAACTCTCTACTTTTAAGCTGTCCGAAGCCCAGCCACTGCCACAACGCCACAGCGGTCCTTCATGCCGTGGTGGGTGCATTTTTGAATGGAGGCGAATTGCCATATAAATATCCGCATTAACGTTTTAATGGGCTAACGCATCGACTTACCAGGCATTCAGAGCAATGTACATGAGCAACGTTTTAATGGAATATGTAAATGCTCTCGTCTCGAAAACAGTTCCGCTCCACAGTCAGCGCCATGTATTAAGTTCAGTATAGACAAGCAGTTTTATGTTCCAGGCAAATATAACACTATCTAGGGTTTCGGACGGAAAACAGGGCGTGTGTTTGACAGAACTCGTTAGGTTTAGTAAAATATTTGATACCCATGAGCTACCGGTCGACCAAGTTCTTATTAGGTTAACACGTGTAACAAAATCCAGCGGGCTGCATTCTCGATTTTTTCTTCTGAAAATCTTAACATATATGCCTAGTAAATGCGAGTAGAGTTGTCTTAACTATCGTTATGAAGAAGGTCGAGTAGAAGACAGAGCAGTGTCCGTGTTGAACACGCTAAGAACGATCGCAGCACGGAACTGTGCGCTGTTTATCAGCGTAATTTCTTTCTGAGGCAGTCGTTCACTCTTTCATCGTTCAAGACACACAAAAAATGCGGAAGAAGGAAGGAGAGGAGGAGATACATTAATATTGCGATAGTATTAGAAGCACCATGGTGCAAAAATAAGCTGTAGGTCACAAACTTCGCCACTTGTCTGGAGGCAAGAGACGTCAGCAGACGAGAACATTCGTATTGGCTGGACGTAAGTGACGTTAGCAGACCGGAAGTGACGTCAGTTCCGGTGAAGGAATCGACAGTTGTTTATGCTATCGCCTTACCAACAAATAATGAAATTGGGCGTCTTTGTGAAGTTTGTGAGCCTATCTTAGGCAAAAAGCTGATCGCAGTCATTCAGACTTACTATCATATAAGGTACAAGCATGCTACACAAAATTTCTTTTAGTTTTGATATTAACGCGACAAACACAAATGTTATGAAATGTTTGCCGACGTACTGCGGAAGATATTTAATGTATGCGGCGCATCTTTAAGAGGACTACATTAACAACGAGAGATGAAGTTTGCGAAAAATCGCGTCTGCAGTCAGTGATTATTAACGTTGTCTAAGCAAGACAACACAGGACGAAGAAAAACAGGACAGGACCAGAGCTGAGTGTCTCTGAAAAGTGCAATACCAACTAGCCAAAGATCCGCATTGCAAACTTTTATTTCATTATCCAGCCCAGGGCAATTAACTGCCTCAGTGTTTGCTCAAATAACGTGGCAGCGGCGAACCAGGAACAGGTACACCCGGAGTCAAAACTTTTGTGGGGCACAAGTGTCGTCACACAGTAATATTGCCTTGTAGCCTGGACAGATGGTCTGAAAATGGCCGGGGCTCTGCAGATTCTCTCTCGTAATGCACACGCTACAAGTTTTCATTTCATCGTACATGCAATGGCTTCCACAAAATTTACGTTTTCCGCAACTCGCGTGCCCCGTAAACGTTTGATGTCAGGTATAAATTAGGTGCCGTTTGGAGGTTCCTGTATACTGCAGTGAACCCGCCTAATTATCACATGCTGGGGATAATTGTCATGATGGTGGCAGTTGTGTTGGCGAAGGTAATCACAGTGATGCCTACTGTAGTAATTAATTATAACAATCAATGCGATTGATGCGGCAGAGTTTGATATAGGTTTAGTATTCGCCCCGGACGGAGCTGCCGCTGCCACGGAAGAGTTCAGACTGTGCGAGCGGGGGCCTCGATTCAGTCCGCCAATCCCCATGTGACACACCGTACCCCGCGACACTCTCCACCACCCCCATCCGTCACCTCCCACGCTCTCTTCGTCTTCTCTCTCCCTCCCCTCACATATGAAAGTTTACAGGCGGATTTCCCTCTTTCCACTTTGCAGCCTGCTAACAGAGGCTTCGGACAGAACAGTGGAAGGACGGACGGATTTTTCCGACAAGAGGGTTCTAAGGCTAGCGCATTACAGATCTGAAACACCAAGCTTCCGGCAGGACTACCATCATCAGCCTGAATGCGCCCACTGCAGGGCAAAGGCCCGTCCTGTATTTCTCCGATTAACACAGTCCTGTGCCAGCTGCGGCCACTCTATCCCCGGAAACGCCTTTATCTCATCCGGCCACCTAACTTTCTGGCACCCTGCTACGCATGCCTTCTCTTATAATCCAGTCTGTTACCCTTAGGGACCGTCAGCTTCCTTGCCTTCGCATTACATGCCCTGCCCAAGCCCATTTCTTCCTCCTAAATTCGACTAGGATATAATTAACCCTTGTTTGTTCTCTCACCCACTCTGCCCCCTTCCTTCTCTTAGCGTTAAACCTATCACTTTTTTTTTTTCCATAGCTCGCGGCGTTGTCCTTAATATACGTTGAACTATTCTCGTTAGCCTCCTTTTTGCCCCATAGGTGAGCGCCGGTAAGATACAGCTGTTGTATGCTTTTGTCTTGAGGGATACTGGTAAATTGACATTCATGTTCTGAGAGAACCTGCCAAATGCGCTCCACCCCTTTCTTATTCTTCTAGTTATAGTGCAGAACTATGGTAGCCGGAAGTTTAATCTAATACCGATTATTATTATTATTGTCCCCTCTGTGTGGCAAGTGATGAGTTTCTATTCTACGGAGAGCGTTAATAAGTAACCAATAACGCTCCTGACTTTAATGGTTTCAGGTCATAATGAGACATGCATAATCATGAAAAAAAAACATTAATAAATTTCTTTTATCGCGCTCAACATCAGACTTTTTCAGTCATTTCAAGCGGGGACACGAAAGGACAGCACACGTCAAAACAGCATGCAACAAAACATGGCACATAAAACAGCATGCAACAAAACATGGCACATAAAACAGCACAGCGACAAAACAGCACAAGGAAATAATGGCACAGCGACAAAGCAGCACACTGGAAAAACAGCATGGCGACAAAATAGCACAGGGAAAAACAGCACGCGTCAAAACAGCACGCCGGACAAAACGGCACAGCGACAAAGCAGCACGACGACAGAACAGCGCAGCGCAGTACGGTGCAGCGCTGCAGATGCTGCTGTAATGGTGGAGTTCCCCAAGGCAGTGGGAAGCGTAGCTGTTTTGCGCGTCTCTTCCTCGATTTCAACCTTTTTTTCTACTTCATACTGTTTGCCAAAAAAGTTCGGAACATCAAAGGTGAGCGTATGTCAGGTTGCACGCTAGCGCTGGTTAGATTAGATATGTGTTTGTTAGGTAAATGTTTCTTGTGGTTTCTGAGCAAAACGGTCAAATTTTCGAAAATGGACGTAATAATAACATTGGCTTCCAAGCGAAAAAAAGTAGCTTTGTTGTAGTGCTCCGGAAATTGACGTTGCCAGATCATTCGCTTCTAAGTGAAAAAAAAAGAGCTCTAGTATAAAATTACGCACACCAAAGGCAGGTTAGCTGGTTAGCCCATTTCGCGAAGTAAAGAAACCACCCGAAAGCATCGGATAACCATTGTGCAGCGTCCTGGTTAAGCACAAGATCGAGCCGCTGAAAATAGGGTTGCCCTAGAACTTGGCGTATTCCACCTTCCAAACGCTGCTCCCGAGTAGCGTCTGCATAAAACACACTTCTTCGCTCACCACCTCTGAAGCGGCGATCTCGAGCTCAGCAGCGCACTACTTGGGGCCGCGAGAGAGGCACTCCTGTGTCGCCTCTCGCTCCCATTGGTTCATTGCAAGCGCAAGTCGCTGTGCGCCTACCGGCTTTTCTACGCAGGTCATTATCACCGTTGCAAGCCGTGCGTAATAAAGGTTTTATTTTTACGACCGGAAGCCGCATCCGCAGGCCCTTACTGGCTGGCAGAGGACATAACCGGCTACAGAGACACGCACTTTCCCCGCTTCCCCCCCCCCCCCCCTCCGCCATCTTTGTTTCCACTGAGTCGCTGCTCACCGCTCGCGACTTTACCTTCTCTATAACTGAGTTTATGGTGCGGGCTGTTGCGCTCCCAGTAGGGCTGTAGACATATATAGCTACACGAGGACAAGGGAGACTGCGCCATAAAATGTAGCACTGCCAGGGGGTTGGTGGGCTTTTCCGTGACTTTTGCCAAGCGGGAAATGGCACAGTGAAAGTGTAATTACGTGGTGAACCAAGTACGAGGTATGTATTTGTAAGATTACAGAAAATTGGGCTGAAATAGTTAGTGTAAAAGGATTTTTTAATAGTGTAGCGCACACAAGTCAAGGCTCATAGTTACAGCAGCGCTGATTGTTGTTGTTTTTCTTACATTGAGTGTCTGTCAATCTATTTCTAAGAGCTCACTAACAACTGAGTCATCGATGACAAGTGTAGCTCTTGGTGTACTGTATTACTTTCCGACATTCGGCTATTTTTATGCAGAACCCAATTAAAGAGCCATTTAGGGCAGTCTGGATAACCCTGCTTAGTTGCCGGCTTGGTGCAATTTCTGGTACGAATCTTTCTTTAAATTTGGACAGCAGTCCCCGCGTCTGTCAGCTATAAACAGACGCGCTTTTAAGATGAACCTACGCCGGTACCTGCTTCGTTTTGACTTAGCTTGCCGAACAAAAGCATAACAACCCTCCCATACTGAGTATGCATCAGCATAAAATTGTGGGCGGTTATTAAATTCGAAAAATCAACTTTGCGAAACACTGCAAAGAAATTGAGCCAGGTCTATTTCAAAAAAAAAAAGGGGGGGGGGGGGGGGGGGGAAGGCTGCCAGCCTTCTGGAAAGCGCCAGAAAATCCGTATAAAAACCGAGCTGTGTGGAATCGTACACTCGCGTTAAGTTTAGTGCGAGCGCGCGTGTGGCAAATATGGAGATCTTCCTCACCGCAGTGAATGCCTCGCTTGATGACGGGACTTCGATCTCCATGCGAAACACTCGAAGGATTAATATACGATGAGCGGATTATAGCACGAAGTACTGAAGTCGATGACCTTGGAGATTCTGTGCCGAACTTCGCGCTATGGCTCTTTGTGCCACATTTTCTCGTCGCACAGAATTTCCGCGCAACAGAAGGCAACGTTCTAAAAGCGGTCGAAACTGTCGCGGAATGATAATTACAGCTCAATCAAAGACGCCTAAACAAAATAACCCAATTCCTACATTGTGTTATCTTATCATTTATCAGAAATTAATGAATTCTTATATCACTAGATGCAGGAAAAATAACTGAGAGTGAACTGAGGCGCTTTGGCGTGGCAGAGGACTAATGTACACAGCCTTGCGAAGTTTCAGTATAATCGTGTTTAAATCGAGGCCTCTATCACAGGAGTACTAGATGGCAAAGCAGTCGCATTGTCCAGTAAATGCCTCATGCGTTCACTGCCCGCAAATAGTACGTCGGTGGCTTCAAGACGGCGTTTTCTTTGCAAATTGCTGCTGTAGTATTCGTCCGCACCTTAACGTTTTGTTCTATTATACACCTCCTGAAAGCTGCAAGGAAAAAAGATAAAAGTGCTTTTCTTATGAACAATGTACTTTTTTTCTTCATGCCTCACCGCTCACTGCGTCTTTTGTCCTTTGTTCTTTTTCCTCTTGTTTGAAGTAGAGTGGAAAAAATGCCCTGTATTTAAATCCTTGAACAGACCGTCTTACCTAGCAGCATAAATTGTCAGTTCGAAAGGTGTGCACTCCATAGAAAAAACCACCTTGAGTGTGCAACAAAGCGTCTAGATTTATAATTTTGATTCCGAACAAAGCATCTTGAAGCTTGCTCGCTGAGAGTGAACCAGCCGGCAGCGTGTACAAAACTGCACTGATTGCTGCGAAAAGAACAGCAACGCCTCAAAATAAGCATCGCCTGGTATTGTTGCTGTCATATTAAACCCCTTCTTCTGCGTTAATCACTTCGCAGAGAGGCACATTCTTTCTGTTCGGTTGAAATAAGCTTTCTTGCTTAGCTGAGCGCTATAAAGATGCCCTTCAAGTACTAGCACGGGGCCTCGTGGAAACAGAAAAGCCACCGTTCCATTTCTACCACCTATTTCTTTGTTTGCGTCGCTCTTAATGAATAGCCACTCCAGGTCTTCTCACTGCAGCACTTCCTGTATTTTTTTTAATGCCACGACTCAGGGGCACTCCTGCCCGCAAGGACACCTTGTTATTTTTTTTTTTCGGGCACCGCAATTTCGCCGGCGCCAAGGCATTGTCTAACCAGTGCGCTGTGCATGCTTGTTACGCTTCCTGTTTTTCCTTTGTTAAGCCGAGTTAACATTTGCAAATCATAAAATTGCGTGTCGGCGCTTTAGCCCGCTAGGGGCTGCTTTATTACCACCGGCGTTGCATAATACGCCAAGTTATGACCTCTTTCGCGAGACTAAAGTTCCGCAAGAGGCACCCCACTTTAATCTTGTCACCTCTCAAGCGTCGCTGTTTAGTAGCGGGACATTAATCTAGCTCTTTGTATTTTTCACTAAACTCGATAGCTGCATGAAGGGAGTGTAGCGCACAGGGCACAAGCTTAAATGCTTTTTGCTTCGTAATTTTATATTCTCGCCAGAACGCTTTATGGTAACGGTGCATTTGAAAGGCGCATTTGGTCGTGGTAATTCTTTCAAGCATTTTTAATTGCTGGACGTTTTTTTTCTATTTCAAGGTGCAGTCCATGCGGCTGCGGGGCAGATCCTGAAATCGACCAGTATTTTTAGAAGGTGGTTTCTAAACTACTCAATGATAGTTTCATTGTGTTTGAAATCGAAACGTACTATACATCAAAACGACAAAGGACGAAACCGATGTTCCTTGCGTTACTTTCATTCTATCTCTAGAACAATGGCAATCGATGAAAGCAAAATTACACGTTGCAAATCAAGTTCGCTTTCTGACGCAAGCTGGATTTCTTTTACACAAAGAGGATGGGTTGTACTTTTTTTTTTTCAGTACATATTCTTCGTCCGTGTCGTTCCGGCACTGCAGTTAATTTGATGGCTTGTTTTTCTTTTCCGCCATTTCCTTCAGCGCATACGAGAACGGGCACAAACAACATAAATGTGTGGTGCGAATCTAATTACTAGTCACACTCACACCGCAGTTGAAAGTGAGAAGCGCAAATAATTAGATGCATAGTTCCGTGGGGACACCTCAATCCTCCATGGTTTTCCATCACGTGGCAGAGATCGAAACTTCCTTGTACTGCGCATCCCGCACGGAAGTGCGTAGGGTAATTAGCAACTCTATGCTAAACGAGTTCCAACACTTAGGTGACTCTACTCCGATTGTTGTTTTTTTTTTTTTTTAGAAAAGCACTGTTGTCGGGGCAACTACCGGGACAGCGGTGTGCGTTGCGCGAGAAGCAGTAAGGTAGAGACCGCAATCCATTCTGCACATGTCTCCCATTTCCCCTAGACAGGTACGATACATAACGCTTTTTTTTTCCACAGTGGAGCAACATTAAGCGTGCGGTTCTGTAGTGCTGGCGAGGCCCATGACAGCACTAAGAAGAGCTTTTGGAGTGCATTTGCAAAGCATATAAAGGCTCAACTTGTTTGTTTAAAACGGAAGCGATGAAAGAGAAACCCACGTATTCACCTCAGCAGTAAAAAAAAAAAAATCTGCAGACGCTTGTTGTCAACACGCCTCTAAGTCGAAAAAAGAAATTTATAATCAGAAATATTCAGTTCTTTTTAATTTGTAGCTTACAGTGTGTGGCGTAGAAAAAAGGTAATGTATTTTCTCTTAATAGGCTTGTGCTTTTCCGTTTAATAAACTGCGCTTGTTATTGCTAAGTGCATCTGAAGATATAAACCGAGAGATAAAATGAACGATCTACAGCAGATTACGTACTACGTTAGCTGGTAAAGTTTGAAGGTGAAATAGTTCGCTTGGATCACCTTGCATTGCTTCCGTGGCCCACGTGCCGTTGAAGCTGAAGTTGCCTTCATAAAGTATAGCGCAGTTTTGATAAGCTTCGTGAAAAGAAACAGACAAAAAGCACATAAAATTTGTGACTTTATCACAAAAAAAGAAGGATAACGATTCACTGAAATTTATATGGTCAGAAATAGTACATAAGGAGATGAACTCGCAATTTAGAGCGATAACCTCTGTGAATTTCTTCACCGTGTTTTTAAAAGGCACTATGTTCTATATAAGCTTTCGCGATCTGCGTACGGAAAAATTGCAGTTACATAAAATGACAAGCAACATACTCACGTATGATCTGCAGCGGACATTGTGAGTTCAGTACATATATACGGCTCTTTTTATGCGCCATCCTTTTGTCACAAAAAAAAAAACTACCGCGATTTTCGATGTGCAGTCCGCGGACTATAGATGCTTAAAAGTTGAAATTCTGCGCTTTTGCAGACTATTTATAGGTGCGGACTATACAACATTTGTTTTTCAATAGCGCCGTATATGGAATTAAATTCCCAAAGCCTGTTCTACCACGAAGTTTTGTGATGCTTACGCTTACGTGCTGATAGCACGCTTTGCACCTACGGGTTGTGTATAATCTAGTAAAAAAAATTACTTTATCAGCGAAAATTCAGACCTGCAGACCTGTTATTATTTTTTTTCGTTTCCCCATGACCAGTTATTTGTTTTTCTAATACCTATGTTTGTGCTGCAATGCATAGCGCTGCTTTTTTACAAATTGTATTGTTATTTTGTTTCAGTGTTTATTTGGAAAATTGAAAATCTCTGCCTGTGTACTGTACTGCCAAGTTGATAAAGGGGGCAGGACCTCTGTCAAGCTTACGAGCTTTTAGTCCTGTCTCCTTCTCTGTCCAATTCTGGAATTTAGGTCCTAATGACATCTACGCACGCCGTTGGTGTGGCCGTCCGCTAATGTTGGAGATAAATCTGACGGAATAAGAAACATTACAATGCATGATAAGTGCAAAAGCATAATAGAGGTTTCCAGTCCCGGTGGTTCCAGAGCCTCGGGAACAATGATGAAATTCCTAACTTACTGTGGACAATAATTGTGGTGTGCAGAAAGATAAATAAAGAACATAAAATGCATGAATGACAATCAAGCGAAAAACGGTATATATCGCGGTCGGAAGTCGACCCTTCGCCGCGCACGGGAAATAATCAATTTTCAGCACACGCTAGGAACAGCCTTGATAAACACTTAGGTAAGTGCGCTTTCCTACGGAGCTACATTAAGTATACGCAGAGAGGTCGGGGTTGAGAACCTTGTGTGCATTTCTGATCACCCTTAAAATGAAGCAGTTTGTGTGAATGGCAATTCTGAAATTTCGCGTTATTCAAAAGCATTCCAAGTGCCCGTGAAGCAAACTATTTAACTTTTATAGCCTGGAAAATATTCCCAGTCCTTTATTTTCGTCTTTGTTTGAGTTTCGTTATTTCTAGACAGTATGAAGATCGTTAATTCACAAAACTAAGTCACTTGAAATGCTTAATCAATTTAACAAAAATAACTCATTACCCAGCCGTTTCAACTTGAGCGCATTTGTATCCTTGATTCAGAACTCCCTTCATTCGTAAGGACGTCATAGAGAATTTGTGCTGCTGCAAAGGTAGTTCTCTCTCTCTCTTTCTCTCACACACACACACACACACACACAAGCGCGCACGCTCATGCCCAAACGCACACACACGCACACACATGCATTCCTAGCCATTGTATTTCCCAAAAACCTCTCCTTATCAAGAGAGAGAAACAGAAGAACGCAAAGACAGGGGGTTAACCAGGCGATGCCCAGTAGGCTGCCCTACACGTATGGAGGGGCACACATGCAGATTGTTCCTTTGTCATGTCTGAAGGCACCAGTCATTAGCTTTACTCTAAACAATTTCCAACACGCTACCTCTCCCACAGCAGTACTCTTGCAGGCATGTATACCACATATATTAATGAAGCGCATATATTAATGAAGCATCGTCTCGACCACCTCGAAGACATTACCGTCTTTCATTATGGACTGAAGTGTCTTTGGGGTTTAAAGTTAGGCAGTCTTCTGTGACAGCATTGCACATAATTCTAAGTAGCTACCACGGAGAAGCGAAACCTGACCACACTGGTAACGCTTACTGATGCCGTTCTTTCTCCATACGACTCGTGATATAAGGAAGCTGCCAGCTACTTAAGCACGACAGGCAGCTAACGAGCATTTTTACTGACAGGTTATACTTTATCTCTAGACATTAGAAGCGTTTTTTTCACGAACGCCTTCAGTTGCTAATGAATTTTCATAAAGTTATTGTTATCGCTATTTCACAACAAAACAATTGCACAGAAACAGGAGACACACAGAGCTTCCACTGATGCCTTGTCCTATTTGTCTACGCTCGTCCTGTATTAAGAGCGATAAAAAAAAATCAAGTATTGAAACAGCCGTGAGTAACTAGGCCAAACGCACGTTCCACTTGTGTTGCCTCGGGCACGGACAAAAAAAAAATGTCGAAACAAAGTAAAGAAGCGCGCATCCGCGCGCACTTTTCAGCGCATCGGCCCAGGAAGCGCCGTCGTTCACTCACCGGCGAGGCCGATGACATGGCAGAGCGCCAACAGCGCCCAGCATGGGCAGCGCGCAGCGGAGGCGAAGCAGGTCCGGAGGCCCATGGCACGATGCGAGCGGAGGGGCGCGCACGCTCGCGGCCGGCCTCCGAATATCCGCGAGGACAGTAGTCCGACGACGAGTGCGCCGCGCCACTGGTCGAACCGCGGGCGCGCACCCTATGGCCGAGTGTGATGCGCGCAGCGAAGGCGCCGACCGCGTGCGCGAAAAACTCCGGGTCACACTCGGGCCGCCCGGTGCGCCGCCGCCGAGCCCCATGCGGCGAGCACGGGAACTGCGCTCCCGGCTCGGACCGCCGCTGGCCGAGGTAGGAAAAAAGCTGAACGCGAGAGCTTTTGCCCGCATCAGCCACTCAACTCGGGGGCATGTTATGCAGCAACATGGTTAGCTGGACCAGATGATATTGATCGATTTTCTAGAGCGCTAAGAGCACGATGGATCATGTTCCTCTTTCTTTATTCTTCCTTCCTTCCTTCCTTCCTTCCTTCCTTCCTTCCTTCCTTCCTTCCTTTCTTTCTTCTTCTCTTTCTTCCTTTATTTCTTTATTTCTTTCTTTCTTTCTCTCTTTCTTCCTTTCTTTCTTTATTTCTTTCTTTTCTGCTTTCTTATTACATTATTAAAAGGTCTCGGCTCTGTTCCGTACATGAAGAAAACTATGCACAAAATGAATGTCGCTGGTAAGAACAATCACCGGCTGTCATGATAGCCCCCTGGATCTTCATTGCATTGGCATCCCCGCCATCTCAAACGCAGGTCATCAGCAGCGCTTAGAAAGGGAGGCAGTACAAAGAGCGAAGACTAGTGCACAGTTCTTAGTTTTGTGAGGGGTCCGAGTACTTTTCGTCGCCCCTTGGCAAACACCGTGAGCGCATGGAACACGAACTGCTCCAAAACATGCTAGAACTTATGACTTTATGCTTGATGTATAGAGATTTACGCCCCGTTTCAGCAGCGATGCATGCTTTTGTGTTCCTTTGTTACCTAATCATCTGTCATCTATTGCTCCAATAAAGACTTGGCTGGAACTGGGTTGACGACGCCTGTGATCGTTAGATGACGTAAATTGGATCGAGCTCGAAAAACAATGTAGCACATTTATATGCGCGATGAGCGTCGCATTTTTCACACATGTGTCTGTCGATCGTCATTCATCAATGTTCTCTAAGCGAGACAGAGCATAAGTGCACAACAAGGACGGTACCGAAGCTAAAAATGTCGTTAAGAAAACAGTCCTTCTAAACACACTCGGCACCCACCTTGTCATAACATTCATTTCTAATCCACGGAATTTCGGGAGGCCCCAGAAGCGCAGAGAGCATTTTATACGTATGATTTTGCAGCGAGCAGGAAGAATCGGTCATGATAACTGCCATGTTCGCAAAACATCTCTGGGTACTCTCTTGTTTTCTCGAGATTACGCGCTTAAAATATCCCCGTTGAGTTTTGCGGCGTTCGCTACTGACTGCCAACAGATGGCGCTAGATGTCAAATGTTACGGAAAGCTGGGCATGAGACATCACCCAACAGCGTGCAGTTGTGGTTTATTGGCCCCTCGTCTTAGCCGCAACATGCTGAGAACGGCGCAGTCTTTTTCTTGCGAGTCCGGAAGTTCTGGTTCTTGTGGACCTTTGCCTCTTCGTAGCGTCATTCGAATTTCGCCTGCGTTACCCTTATAAAAATGGTCTAGAGACTGTCTATATTGTTCTTACAGACTCTGTTGCCTTCCTATAGACATTTTCTTTTGTCTATTCATAGCTTGAAGAATTTACACGGAAAAATATCTACTAAAACTGTATGACCATAAATCTTCGTATTGTCTGCAGACTGTCTATACGATTTACATTGCTTATAGACTAGTCTATAGGAGTGGTCCCTAGAAAGTCTATATACGTAATAGTCAAAAGTTTATAGACAGTGTATAGACTGTCTCAAGAAATTTTATTCATTACAACATAGGGCACACTCCAGGCGGCATTTTTTCTACACACTCCAGGGTTTGTCTAGCGTTCCCAAAAGAAAAAGCGATGCTTCATTTGTTTGTTTTTTTGCTATCTATTCCACTAAGTGAATTATGTTTGCGGGCGACCCTGGCAATTTAATTGTCGCTTAGCGTTCCCGTCCCGTATGTTTTAGAACGTGGCTCAGTAATTGTTCTAAAGCACGCTCCCATCATGACAGGCAGAAAAAAAGAAACGTACGAAGAAGATAGTCGGGATAGGTGAAAGCGCAGGGTAAGTTATTAGCCCGTAATAACGGGACATCACTCTCTGGCCCTGAGCGATCTGTTCACTCCTTCGAGAGACGTGCCCCGAATAATGCCGCCTCGACACCGAAACTGTCTACCTATCGTGGAGCGATTCGGGGGCGTCGCTTCGTTTGAATTCATTATTGTCAAAAGCGCCGGCTCACATGTGCACTGCGCCCCATCGCTTGCTCAACGACGCGTTTCCAAAGCGCTTCGCAGCGGAGTCGGAGCCATCGGGAAATGAGAGCGTTGCGCACCGCCCACCAGTTTCGGAGCGTCGCACTCAGCCGCAGCGTAGGTCGGCGTTTGATGAGTACATTGCTGGCCCACCGTACTCTATTCATTTCGTGAAATGGGTTAAGCCGGTGAAGACCTTTGGCAGTGTGAACAAGGAAGGAGAAAGAGTGCGTCAACAAAGGCATGAGCCAACCGCTGAGACGCAAAGTTTACTCGTTTAACAGTCTTTAATCTAGTCTTTACCAAAAGTAACCGAAAAGTAACTGAATCTGTGTAAAGTAAGGTGAACCATTGTCCTCACATTTTGACACCTTTCGATCTTTAAGGGTGCCGTAAATCTTAAACTATACGGTACAGAATGAGTTTAGGGGTGATCAATTGGATTGATGCGGAGAACATGCGAATGCATTCCCATTCTAATTCTATTCCACTCTTGATTCCATTTCATATCTGATTATATTACACTTCTGATTACCTTCTTGTTTTGACCGCTTCCTTTATCATTTTTTTGCTGCGTCATTCTTAGTCATTTTTATATTAGCTGAGTCATTCTAAGCCCTGCGTCTCGCTCCTTTCCCTAAAAAGTGGAGAAGGAGAGGGTGGAGAGAGAGGGGAGACAGAGAGGGAGCAGGAGGAAAGAGGCGGCGGGTTGGAGAGGAAGGCAGTTGAATGTGGCAGGTGCAGCCTTCTGCCTGGTGTGACGACGGCGGTCATCGGATCTTCGTTCCAATGAGGCATCTATGCTATTGCTTAAAAGAGTAAAGTGTGAACATTCATGCACGACGAACGCGCGTATGGATATCCATCGAAGATAGCCTGTACAGGTGTGAAAATCCGCAACTGGCGCTGCTTCAATTATGCTATTTATGCGTTCAAAGTGCACGCCTCACTCTAAGAGATGCTTTAAGTTTCGGTAGCCTTCAAACCTCTATGCGCGTGGCTGCCGCTGGTAAGTACCCATTGCGCGTCCTCAAATGGAGTCTGCGTTTGGGTGAGGCGATGCTGTCTCTAAAACTGTCATCGTGGCAGAGACACCGAAACTCATTGCCCAGCGCTGCAAACCTTCATCAGCGACGACACTGCACAGTTATAAATCTGCCAGCTTGATCGTGTTCAAAGGCCAATTTTTGTACTACACTGTTTGCTATAAGCCTCACATTCACAGTTTCGCAAAAAAAAAAAGGCACACAAGTAAGTGTTCTTCGACTCCATTCGGCACGGCCAAGTGGTTTAAGCGCTCGCCTACAAATCTGAAAATTATATTTTCGAATGCATTCTCTCGTGTTTTTTTTTTTGAACCCCTGCCATCGAGCATTCGTTGCTGGAGTTGAACCTGAATATTTTGCGAGCAAGTTCCATTCCGGGTTGCAAAGAATGAGGTTGGAAGACTTGGCTCTAAACACTTTTTATTATTATTATTAAAGGTGTATCGAGTCTTACAACCGCCACCGATGCGAAAAAGCCCGAATCAAACACTAAATGCGAAAAACCAGCATAATCTATATGACCAGCACTCATAGACAAAAACATTGGATATCGAAAGATTGTGAGGCACAGTTACGGAAATATTGAAGGTAGTGGTCCATTCTTCCGATGCATACCAAAATCTTCCTTTTGAAGTTTTTCCGTCGTTTGCATTAAGCAGTCAACTGCCATAGAGAACCAATGGGGAACGTTTTTCACGATAGCAAAAATGTTAATAGCAAAAAAATGCCAGCCTGTCGATGGTCAATCTGCGGTTATAATGACCTTTTATAGTGATATCTTACAATATTTGGAAACATTACTCTCATAAACTTCTTTTCATTGAAAAATGCTTTGGTACACAATTTCTGGGTATGATTCCTGTCAAAGACGATACTTTCGCATTCTGCTGCTCTTAGGGGCGAGGTTTTTTCTCATATTTCGCCTGGGGACAGGTTTTTTTTTTTTCGACGCGTGCTAATAGACTTCTTTCAGAGTTGGTAGAGTTGGAACTATTTCGCAAGTTATGTTTTAGACGAGTACTCTTTTATTGTTTAGCCGCAGGTCCAACTAGATGGATCATGGTAGTCGTGACTTAAGTACCGACCGAGCAGCATTTTAGAATCCCCAAGTAAGAGGAAAAGAATTCCACAGCGCGGCGAGCATTGCGGCCAGCTCCAGAAACTATTCAGTGGTCTGCATGCCTGAGTCTAGTGGACACTGGATTTGTGACGATTTTTGAATGGCATATGCGCTAGCATAGCGTGCGCATTGGCGCACTGACAAGCAGGTGTTTTTCATGACCCTCAAGATTAAAGCTGGACTCAAGCGTATATAGGCCACTTTGCGTGCAATTGCGAAAATTCGTTGTATTGGCGCCTAACTGAATAGCTTATTTGTCAAAAAGTAATAGCCAACGCAACACAAAACGATGAGGTGATAAAGAAGACCATTGTGGTTGTTCTTTAATGCGTTAGCATTGCAAACCCCGCCAGCCGCACGCTCCATACACACCAGCAGCGGTGCCTACTCTGTCTGTCCGTCCGTCCGTCCGTCCGTCTGTCTGTCTGTGTCTGTCTGTCTGTCTGTCTGTCCGTCCGTCCGTCCGTGTGAAGCCTCCACCTTCCGACATCCTTAGGGCTCGGATGGGGCCTCCTCTCGGAAAAAAAAAGGGGGGGGGGGGGTGCACGTCAAGGCGTCCACAAGCAAAAATGCGTCTTCCACGTCCAACCACCACCCACCCAGCAGCACGAGAAGCCTGCTGATACGAAGAATCCATTGTGAAATTCAATACAAAACGCAAATGTCGTCTAGCAGTGGTAGAGACGCAAAGGCCAGGGCGAGGTCTAATGCTAACGCATAGACCGCTGCATGAGTCGCATTGTTTGTCTGTAACTTTTTTTATTTCGCAGACATCATCACTGTCGTTGTCTGAAGACTACTCGGGCTTGCTGGTTCATTTCAACGCATATCTCTACTTCGTTTTTACCTCTTCGTGACTTCTCGTGCAGCAAAGTTGCGCACGGCCAAGCACTGACCAAACCTTAACTTAGAGATGACTGGGGCTGATATTACACAGCTTCTATGCGCGCATTGCCACACCTGAAAGAAAATACGCCCATGTTTTTAACTTCAAAAGGTGGGTACGTTTTTACTGCTCGAAAATTTGTGAAAGAAAAAAGGGAATAAGAGGGAGCGACTTTGCAGGAAAATTAAAAGCTCTAACGCTCATAGCGATAGCCAAAAAGTACGCTTTTCACTCTCTCTCTCTCTCTCTCTCTCTCTCTCTCTCATTTGTTCTGCTTGCGCAGGTACCTGCACTATATTAAAGAATACAAATGCAATGTTGTTAAGCAACGACAAAGCATCGGTGGCATGCCAAGCGCTTCACATGCAGTTAATGACAAGGCAGACACAGTTCGCTCCTGGCTGCCGCAAGAAGTTGTACTTCTAGTGGTGCGAACACGTTAAAATATGGCTATATATAAACGTCGTGGAATGCGCCGTCGCAAACAGCGAGGCCAGTATTAAAAAGAGGTGGAGGCTCTAAATACAGGAGAGGACTATTGTCCCGGTGAAGGCGTCACACAGACAAACCTATTCTGGTGACGTAACTGCCAGTCTAGTGACGTAGTTTTTCTCCAGTCAGAAAGCATGTTCCAGGCTGGTGACGTCACTCTCTGATTGGTGACGTCATGTCCCGCCAGCCACTGGTTTTTCTCTGCAGGGGTGACGCTTCTGATGACGTCACTGCCCACCAGCTAATCAAGATTTTTCTAGAGAACACCACACCTTCGCTGCCGATTTTTTGCTCCAGTGAGGCTTCTATGCTGTTCTATAAGTTCAGCAACCCCAACGCAATTTCTAAGCGAGCTTTTGGTGGGTGAAGAGGCGAAGTGTGGTCTAGAAAAGACCTCTGAGCGTAAATATACTGAAACATGGATTTGATGTGCAGCTGCGCAAGCCTGGGTGCTCATCACTGTACCTTACTCACTGAGTCTTTTAGGGACGCGCACTATTGCGAGCTGTGCGCTTGCTTAAATTCATTGCGGTGACCGAATACCACCAGATCGTACTAAGCTGACATTCAAGTGCTCGCATAACGAACACATCGGGGGACCCGCAGTCCCATTTTTTTCGAATTGCACCGATACATCAAACATCACCTGACAACTGTGCGCTGGTTCATGAGAGGTCTGCAATATTTTATTACAGGACCGCAGCGACTCGGACCTTATCAGGAACGGCGTCTTCAAGCGACCAAGGTTATTGCACAAGCGAGAAAACAAAAGTTCTACGTACGTGATGGAACAACGACATTTGGGACTCGGAGCGTTTTCAGATACCCGCTGCGGGCGATCGATTTTTTGATCCGTCTTCCTCACCCCATGTTCCTAAGAGACACCGGCCAGACGGTCATCGAGGGAGAGTCCAACCGGCCTTATTGACTAAAACAGAAAAGACCACCGCATTAAGCGAGAAAAACACGAAAGTAGTGATTGAAGAGGGAACTGCTAGGCAAACGGCGAGTCAGATGATCGTAAAAGAAAGGCCAAGTTTTCCGAGGATCATCGTGGTAAGTTTTTACGGGAAGCTACTACGTTCACGGTGGTTTTCTCCGCAGAAAAGTTTGCCATCTGTCGCTGAGCCCGTAAAGTTGTACGAAAGAGCCATTTTCTTTATTGCGGTTGTTTCTGACCAGAGAATGTTTTGTGTGTTTCATCGGCCAAGATAATCGCGTCTGGGGTTGAGCCATTTGTCACGATGAACCCGAAATAAGCTTACAAGACATACATGGATTGAGTTTTTTAAAAAAAAACTGATCGAAGGATGGCTTGCGGTTCAATCTTTTCCAGGCGAAAATTCGACGCTTTCACGTCGCTTTCACAACCTAGTTTCCGCTCTTTCTTTCGAACAACCTGGCCGCCTTCCGTGGCTTTAATTTTTAAATCGCTGGTTTTCTGTTGGATATACGCTTTTTCGGGCCTTATGCTCAGATTCTATTAAATTCAAAGCTTTAAAAATGCAGTCCTCGACTTTACCTCGTTCAGACGAAGAACACGCTATCATTGGCGCTCTTTGACTATAATACCCTTGCACCGTTAAATCGTCTTTATGAAATTTTATATCTGCTGCTCGCAAAATGAGCCGAACGGTCGACATCTCTCTGTTGCATAGCCCGTTTTGAAATTAATTTCTTGTGTAATACTTTATAACTCATCCTAACAGTGCTAGCGTCTGATTCGCTTGTTGTCTGAAGGCTAATATTTTAACAGCAAGGAAAGTTTTAAATTCTGCGTGTAAGACGTCGCATGGTCCGAGGTCTCGTAGAGATAATGGCAAAACTGATGTCCGATCGAGACGCGTTCTGACAGGACTGCTGGTTTGTTCCTCGCCTGTTGAACGCCTCCGTAACTTGGATCCATCCGCAAAATATGGTCGACGTAGGAACTTTACCGTTGTGTGTTACATCAAGGCGGATATTATGCAAGTTCATATCCAAAAGGATGTTCAATGTGAGGTGTCGACGTGAGCTGTAGACTCAAGGTCTACGTGAGGGAGAACGGCGACTAATAACACATTAAAGCGCGAACTGCTGATATCTGCGAAGCGTAAAAATTACGATGCGCTTGGCTGTGCCGCATTGAACTGGGCAAGTCCAAAGGATCATTTTAAAGTGTGTTTAGACAATGCCCACACAATTCTTGTGCTAGAGGGCAAGCGAATGCAAATTTTTTTTCAGTTTAACTTAAACGCTGCGTCAATTTCGGTAAAATTCAGCTTTATATGCGTGTGGCAATTCAACAGAGCAATGTAGTGATAGTTCGTTGTTTTCCTTGTGAACAACTACGAACTCAAAATTTAAAAAACTACAAAATTCAACCCACACAGTTTGAGCGTGCAAAATCCTCTCCTTGAGTTTACTGTGGGGCTACTCTGAAAGTGGCAGGAAGTCGTATTTGCCAAGCCATACGGAGCACTTCAATGTCATGCAATCGTTAAAATTGTAGGCCGTTCGTCGCAGCTAACTGGATACTCCAGAGAGCACTCGGTGCCCTTCACTACGGCGCCCGAGTAAGGCCCCATACCGCTTCGGGACGACAAACCGCACATACGCAGGCCGCTGTTTTCTCATTGGCATCCAATTGCCGCTTAAAGCGCAGAATACAATATGTATCAAGACTTAGCTAATACTACTAAGCATCGAATAATAAATACTGCGATAAAATTCTACAGCTCCCATATCGGTCAAAATGATGCGTACGTTTATAAACGCTACGCAAAACAAGATACTTGAAGTGCCGTGGTCCTCACAATGCGTTCGTAACTCCGTGGCATACATAATTATACAGATTCAGCTGAACTTTGAAGGCAGATATCTTTGAAAGCGTTCAGGCAAAGAAAGCTATACCAAATGCAACAGCCAAGCAACAAGACCACCTGTAATTTCCAGTGTGAACGCCGCCCGCACTAAGTGCCGTAACTGAAAAGTTTGTAAATTCGTTTCTTTTAAATGCGCGATTGACAACGGCCACTATACCTCCTTCCTTTGTGCCCGCCTGGTCGCATATAACTTACGTGCCGGTACAGGTTTCATCTTCTATTCTCGCTTTTATTGTACTTGAGAAAGTTTATTTCTCAACTCTTCTCTATAATAAAGAATGTGGACAGGCAATCTTCAGACACCTAGAAGTTTTTTCAGCCCTCACAAAAATGTTTGGGCATGGCGGCCAAATTTCGATAGAGGCGAAATTCTAGAGGCCCGTGTACTGTACGTTGTCAGTGCTCGTTAAAGAACCACAGATGGTCTAAATAGCCCCAGTCGCTTTGGGACGTTAAACGCCCATAATCCATAAAGCATAACAGAAGCAGTTTTTGTTATTTAAGAGGAATAAATTCAACAAATTGAAAGCGATAAAGTTGAGTACTTATCGATATAATAACATCGACTAGGACACGTAATTACCTTATGTGTTGGCAATGCGGAAGCATAAGAAGCTGTTGATGCATTTGCCGGAAGTGATGTCACTTCCGGTCTGGTGACGTCACTTTCCTCAAGGAAATGAGCGAATCTTATGACCGACGTCAGACTTTATCCCGACGAGGCTTTTATAATGCGGAAATAGTACGGGAATAGATCGTCATTCTGCAGCATTAACCGTAGAGACGATATTTCTTCCAATACGTGAGGTATTGCTGATCTATATAAGTCCTGTTTTCCTCCTTCGTTGCCGCATTCAGCATTTGGAACTTCTTTTGGGCAAAGAGGAGAGCTCTCACATAGCGTGGCTTTAATATTCTCAAACTACTCCCCACAAAAGCGGGTGAGACAAGGCGAAACAACGAAAGAGAGCAACCCGCCTCTTTCACTTCTTCACATCGTTGAAGCCTTCGTTCCTTCTTTCCTTTCCTCACGCTCATAATGGAATCTACGCGGCTCCGCCAACGCGCGCAAAGTGGGAGCGCCAGTGAGTAAAGCGAGCAGCGCGCTCTTCTGCATCCAAGTGTTCCGGGCTTCGAGTGTTTTCCCAAACACGGGGACTGCTCTCAACTTCCCTGGGAGTCGCGCGCGTGCGAGAACAAGCAGCCGCGAAAATTCTGCCCGGCTTTAGAATTCGCAGTTCCTGGTGCCGGATTCTCGGTAGTCCCGGTTATTAGCGGCACGCCGGGCTGGTTTCAATGTTCAGTTCCAAAGAAAAATGGGGCTTTAAACTCGAAAGTGAATCGGAACTGAAACTGGCCGGCGAACATAACACGGAGCATAAAGCAACAACGCCACGGACAGAGAACGATCTTCAAGCCCTCTCTGCGCTGCATTCGCGCGTGCGCCTAGTTCAAATGCGGAACCTCTTGAGATCAGCGCACGTGAAAGCGCTGATGGCGAGATGAATCACTGAGTGTTCGAATTTCGACCGACACTCTATACACGGTCCTGTATTGCCTCTGTGCATTAAGGTAGCTTTCGGTCGTTTCATGCCGTAAGAGTACAGGCGCGGGGATTTCGAAGCATTTGCGATGGCACTCGCTGCCTCGTCTATGATTCGCATCAGCGTGTTCTCGATGCCGGCGGTTATCATTGCTGCCACTACAGCAGTTCACAGTTGCTCACGGGCATTAAAGGAGGAAGAAGAGCTGAAAAGATTTGTCCAGCCTTTAAGGTACTTGCGACGACACCTCGTCTTTCAGCACAAACAAAAAATTGTCTAATCGAGTTATTTCTAGATAACGGAATGCATGGATAGTAGCTTCTTTGTTTTTTCCTTGGCCTTGTTCGGCCTGTTATATGCACGTTGTGCAGAAATCCTCTTCTTTGAGTAGTCCCGGTCGTGAGTTCAAAATGAAGCGCGCAAGCTGGACATTATGGGATCAAGTGTATATTTAGGTATCTACCCGTTATTGTCCATACATCTTTTCTATAGCCGGATACAATTCAAGAACGAACCAACTTTCCCCCGTCAAAGGACCTCCCCCCCCCCTCTTCCAGCCAATGGCGTCGGCCGTTTCTCAAGAGCCTGCCAGCGTGACAATGCAGGGAGTGGCAGACTCTCCTTCTGTTGCCAGGGACAGTCCCCTCCCCGCACTGTTACGCCACTCCCGGCATTGTCACGCTGTCAGAGTCATGAGAATCGGCCGACGCCATTGACTGGAAGGGGGGGGGGGAGGTCATTTGACGGGGGAAAGTCGGTTCATTCTTGAGTTGTATCCGACGATACTTTTTGTGTTGATATCTGATAGTCATATTATAGCTTGCCTAATTCATATTTTTGCGTCTAAAAGAAACCACAGGTCAGCGAATTCATGAAGACACAATTTCGAATTAGCACGGCTAGATCTGCCGCGTTTCTTGTTTTTTCTTGCTATCCGTGGGAGCTGCTGGAGTATCGACAATCGTTTGTTCTTTACAGCTGTTCAGTTATATAAATTATACAAAGCATGACAAGAATGCCGCAAACTAAATTCGCGCTCGCGGATGTCGCAACTACCTGTTAAATATCCAAGAACGCAAAATAAAACGACGATTACGGCCATTGTAATACAGATGCTAGGCGCATACCATTGCGCATGCAACTACAAGACTATGTGCTAACGCTGTAAAAGAAAAGATCAGATGTGAGCATACAGCACTGTTGTGTGCAAATAATCACACAAAGTGCGAAAGTCGTCGTGTTTCATGATCCACAGGCGGCCGCTATTAAATGCCTAGGTTCTTTTTATGTACGGTAGTGCCCTCTATTGCACTGCTCCGGCGCACACGACCTCCTCCAAAATATTCCTTGCATCTTTCTCCTCCTCCGCCTCCTTCCGAGTCACGCATGGGCATTGCCCTTCTCAGGGACACCTGCGCTCGCCTACATTTGAGGACGACCTCCCTCAACGCGTAAGCGGGGAACCGTCTTATAACAGCCCGAAATATTTCACATCGACTATTACGACTCGTGTGCACTGTTTCAAAGGTGGCTTTTGCTAAAGGGAATTGCAGTAAAAACATCTCAAATATTATTCAATACCGAGCACCAAACTACAGGTCGTAATCTTTCGTCCACACACTCTGCATTCAAATTTCGACAGGATGAGGCAGTCAGTAGTATCAGAAACAGAATAAATGCGTGTAAGAAAAAATGTCCGCGTGAAAACGTCTCCTGAAAAAAAGTCCTCGGAAAAAGCACCCACTTGAAAAAATAGTCCCCACGTCAAAAATTACCCAAAAAATTATTTCTTCGGGAATGCACTAGACAAAAAATTGCCTTTATTAGACCCTTCGACTTTGAGATTAGATGTAAGCATAAAGTAGTTTGCAGCATTAGATCACGCTATGATCACGTGGTGCATGTCATACCAAGAAAAGCCACGCCACAAAGCCCTTCCGCCGGTGATTTCGCTGAAGCGCCGAACGATCCAGAGATGCCCTCGCCCTCGGCCGCTTCCTTTCCGCCACCACCATCTCTTTTTTTTTTATGGAATCCCCGAGGTGGGTGGTGTTGGCGTTGTGAGTGTACAGGCGGGATTAGACTTAAAGTAGCCTGTCGTCAACCGATCCGCCTGAGTCAGTGATTTAAATGATAGTGGCTGTGCCACTGTTCCAAAAGTCCACATGTTCAACATTCTCAGAAAAAAATTTTTGAAAATTGAAAATTTTAAGATACTGTTATCAAAATATTGTGAGTACTGGTCTACTCTTTTGATTTGTCGCAAAATTTTTCTTCTCAAGTGTTTCCATTGACCGCATTAAACAGTTAAGACTGCCATAGGAAACCAATGGGGAGCACTTTTGACGTTTGCAATAACATTAATACAGAAAAAAATGAAAGACTGCCGTCGGGTTATAGCGGATACATTGATTGTTATAGCAAAATTTTATATTATATAAAAAAATTACGTTCAAAAATGGTTTCCCGCTCAAAAATCTTTTTGTCCAGAATTGTTGGGTATGTGTCCTCTAAAAACTTCAAGACTAATGGCGACTCTAATCGCTGCTCTATCTGGGAGCCCTCAGAGTACACGATGACGTCCATTACGTTTGGCACAGCACCAGTGGAGGGATGAACACCTGGAATCGGTTCTTTGTTTAATCACACCCATGCCGATAGGTGCAGTCGTTCTAGAGTACAACGTTGCATGAATGTTGAACTTGTGTCCCCCATCAAGAGTAACCGAGTGGGCGCTGCACATCGCATGCAGATAAGTTGGAGGATTTTACCACGTTTTGCTCTGCTTATCCGCCTGTGGGCACAGGAAGCACATCGTGTATCAAAGAAGTCTAGTATTTCTTGGGAAGCTTCTGGCATTAGTCTACTGGGAAACGGTGCACAATTAAAGCACCTCTGCAGCCATTATGTTTTAGCAGAGCACAAACGGGGACAACTACCCGGTTTCGAAAGCACTGCGTACGGGTACTGCACGTAACTTAAGTTCCGCGCCAGGCCGAGGGAAAGCTTGTACTCATTAAATAACCGGTGGGTACCCGGAGGCACCGGGGATTGAATATGCACCTTCTCGCATGCGAGGCGAGTGCTCAAATCACAGGGAGCTTAAAGGTCGTTTGGTGGCACACGTCTGGGGACATTTTTCCTCGCTTCGAAAATGGGCATATTTTTCCCTTGGGTGCTTTTTTTCCAGAGGCATCCTTTCCGGAGACATTTTATCCGGGGACGTTTCTTCCGGAACCTAGAAGAAATATATAAGAGGTGAGCAGGCTCGGAAGGTTCGCGACTTTTTGGATGCATGCGGGACACGGGTCACACTAAGGCAGCATTACCGGTCCTAATTCAGTTGTCACTAAGTCCGTCTCGGAAGAAAATGGTGACGTGAGGCTGTTGGGTGGTCGGTTTCAAGGAATACGCTCTCAGAGACTGTTATTTTGGTGGTGCGAAATTTTTTCCAACCGCTAGGCAAATGGCAACATTTTTCGTGGTAAATGGTGTCATTATTGCGAGAATAATCCCCTCCTGCCTCTTTTTCACCATTATATCATGGCTGCTACAGTACTTCGAAAAACCTTGACAGGTTTCAGGAGCAAAGATACCAACCTGGCTTCCATGTACACTTCGATGACGTGCGCTGCGCTAAGTTTTTCTTTTAATTAAAGTTAATTATAACGCCAGTTTTATACCTCCTTTAAAAGATTATTAAGCTGAACAAAATAACAGTGTCATTTTGTTTTCCACTTATAAGGAAATTGTGCTTAAAGCAAGAAATTATGAATAAAGGTCTCCGCTTCTTCTTGCAGTATTTCCTACCAAAGTAGTTCATTTTCTACTTCAGCTTTAGGCCGTAACCTTCTGCATACAAGCTTCTCATTTCGTTATTCATACGGTTATTGGTCTTGACGTGGAAGAGTGGCAAGCGTAAATCAGAATAGCAAGCGCTGCAGTCATCATCAGAGCTGTAAAGTTGGCGTGCGAATTATTTGGACCATTTTCTTAGCATTTCGCGGCACGAAGTGCGCTTTCCCACCGATAACCACGAAATAAGCTCTTTTCCACTAAGCAAGCTGTTTGAGCATGCGCAAAAAAGGAAAAGCCGTACGGTGCGGTACGAGATCTGCTCCTGACAATTTACCTCGCATAATCGTAACGCTCTATAGATACATCGGCATATCCTCTATTCCGTTCTCTCCCCGTAGCTCCATTGTACCGCTGGAATCACAACCAATGCTTTGCCGACTATTGAGCTGTTGGAAGCGCGCGAATCATGCGTTCAACGTGCACGGCTTTTGCATCGTTCAATTTCTCGGACGCGCTCGAAAGGACGCGCGATCACATCGCACGGCGCGTACAGCGTATCGGCAATAACGTCATCAATATAAACCAAGCGACTTGTCGTGCGCGAGGTCCATCGTTAAGAATGGGAGCAGAGCAGCGCGGCGGCGGCCGCCTATGTAATTACAGCCGACATGCGCACGCCACGGCAGCCGAGTGGCGCGGTACGGGCCCTCGGCTTCCGAAGTGCAGCCGCGGATCGATGGCTCGACTAGCCGTTCTGATGGCCGTTTGATCGCCGGAACATTTTGCGGGCGCAAGAAAGTTTCCTTCCGGTAGCGCGTGACCTCGCGTCGTTCGGGAAACCCGAGCAGCAGTAGCTGCCGTTCGCCGTTACGCCCCTACGTTTCGTGCAATTATCCCGCATGCCCTGCACATTCGGTGCGCTCGTGAGGCGGATACTCGATTCACATCGCCATTGTGGATACAGTGTGTCTGGAGAGTGTGTCATTCTTCAATGTGGATCAATTTATACGGTTTCCGCTTAACACTGCGCGTGTATTCACCTCCAGTTGGTATTAGTGGCCAGCTATATATCCCAGGTATGCGGCATACGCATCCTGGGATATTGTATAAATTGGCCCAAAGTGTACTACTACACCGACTTATGCCTCCTGCGAAGCAATAGCAAATCTTGGTCGCCACTGTGCGCATGATGTTTCTCGACTACTTTCGGAGCCGCTAGGTGGCTTATACCCGTGTTACATGGGCGTTTTCAACGGCAGTTCAGTTGATTCTCAGTTGAACTGAACGGCAGTTCGCGGTGTTACACGGCAGTGCTAACTGCCGTTGAAATCTCAACGGCAGTTGAGTTCGACGGAGATTGGGGATCCCAGTTGAACGGCCAACTGACAAGATGGTGACCTACGGACCGAAAAACTTGCCCTCTTACTGGATTGTCTTAGCTCAGTGTGCTTCGCACCCGCAAATTTCTACCGCAAAGCAAAAAAATACACAAAAAGAATTGCCACTATATTAAAGAATATATAGACTACGATCATTTACAACAAGAAAAAAATGCACACACTGCTCTTTTTCTTATTTGCACTTCGCTCTAGACGCGAGGTCATGTGGTTAGAGTGCTAACTGAACTGAACGCGAAGTGCTCGTGTAACAGCTGGCGATTCTAGTTGAGTTCAACGGCAGTTGAAACCCTCAACTGGCGGTTAACTGAACTGTCGTTGAAAACGTCTGTGTAACACATGTATTAGTCTGCAGTAACCACTCACCAGTGCAAGTCTTCACCTGACCTATGCATATGCAAGACCTGTGCTAGGTGTATTGTATAGATCTCTCTGTAGTACTTCACTCAATGCTCTGTCTACTACTGCATGAACATAAGCTCGTAGCAGACACTACCTATCATACTACGTCATGATTGCCGTAGGCTGTGTTGTAAAACTGAAAGCACAGCTAAACGGTGACCAGCTGCCATGTTGTGGCCACCATAGCTCGGTGACCTCTTTCCTATATGCCAGATGTCCCATCTAAGAGTAACCAAGCTCCTAAAGAATACAGAGTGTCCTATCCCAACGAAACTAACTGAAGCCTTCTAAGAGCCGCGTGGCCTAGTCAGCAGTATTTTCTCCCTTAATTATTGAAGATTAATTCACTAAATTTTTAATTATTTGCTTCAAGAATAATGACTTACTCAGCAGTTGTATTCAGTCTGGCTGAATAGTTTGCACTAATGTGCCATTTACTAAAGAAGTTCTTTTTTTTTTAACTGACCTTCTTTTTGCGGGCACTAAGTTTGCCCAGAAATGGGACTGTAAGCCAGACCCGGGTAAGGTGGAAATACACCTACAGCGTTTAATTCTAGCAACGACCATTTAGCTCGTGCGGAAACTAAGTGCGGACGGTGATAATTTTGCAGTTAGTATCAGAAGGCGAAATGGCTGGTATTTTATGCGACTAATAGTAGTGGCAAAGTATTAATTCTACAAGAACTTACCCGTGTATCATGCTTAGTTTTTGCTTAGATGTAGACTGATATAAAGTTCGGTCATTCAACGGCGAGTCTTTAGTTACCTCCACGCGACGTTCAGCGAGAAAGGTAGCATTTGATGTATTATGGCTGCCCGTTAAATGCACGACAGATTCAGTTCCACCACCTAAAGATTACAAGTCACGAAAAGGCGATAAAACGGCTGATTCTTCTCTATTGTCGAGCTGCTGGTTCTAACCCGTACAGCAGGGAACATAAATTATCAGACAAAAAGAAGATATTGCTCCGAGTGCAACTTCCTTGCGACCGCAGCTAGCAGGTGTCTCCGTAGGCGTACGACATTCAATTCCAAAAATAGGAGCGGAAGCGGCATACAGGACATAGACAAAGATATAATGAGTAAGATAAGGATACAGGCTGCCGTGGAGGCTCAGAGGTTATGTTGCTCGACTGCTGACCTTAAAGACGCGGGTTCGAGCCCAGCTGCGGCGGTCGCATATCGATGGAGGCGAAATGCTAGGGGCCCGTGTACTGTGCGATATCAGTGCACGTTAAAGAACCCCAGGTGGTCGAAATGTTCCGCAGCCCTCCACAAAGCTGTCCGTCATAACCTGGCATCTAGGGACGTTAAACCCTATAAATCAAACCAATAAAATCGTATGCCTAGTATCTGTATATGAAATAATTTGCAAATTTCTTTTTTTTTCAAAATCGGTTTTAAAATATAAATATATACTGGAATCATAACGCAAATTGCAAGGTTGAGCTAACGCCGTTTCGATCTTATACGTGGACGGCGGAGGAGGCGTAAACGCCACCACCCTGTCGAAAAATCCAACAAAATTTTCTGTACTCATCAAGATTTTTTTTTGCCACGGACATTTAGTAACAACAGAAGTATTTGTAGTACCAACACAATTTTCTGTACTATTGTGCTGCTCCTTGGTGTGTAGACATACGACAGAAAAATACAATCGTACAGAAAATTTGTCGTTACGACAAAACGACCAGACAGTCTGTCGTAGTTTGACTAAGATTTTGTCGTTTCTTGTTTTTTTCGGACTATGCAATGACAAGAAAACGGGCGGCTCCGAATGAAAAGTGTAACCGAGTGGCGGGAAAGCGGCGCAGTCGCTTAAATCGTCGGTGGCTGCGGGGAATTCGCTTCACTGCCGAGTCATTCTGCTTCTGTAAATGGCTGCGCCCGCTGTACGAACGCTTCGGCGAACACGCAAAGACCGTATAGCCTACGGAGGGAACGGAGGAAGTTGGGCGGCATTATCATTTACGTGAAAAACGACTTTTCTCCGCTATCTGTGCGTGCGCATCGCCATTCTCGCCGCATCGTCGACAGAGCTCGTATGCTGCTCATTAGTTCGACTGCTCGGCAGCGATTGCTTGCACCTTCCAAGCAATGTAGGCTGCGCAGTTAGATTCCCCAATCTTTTGGTACCTTTTTTTTCGGTCCTTACGCGCATTTATGTAGATTTGTTTTGAGTCGGCGGTCGAGTAATAATTTTCTACAATGTCAGCGGTGTTAGTATTAGACGGGCATGAATGGTGTATGCGTATACCGCAGGAACTGCTAGTATTAAACTCAATTGCGATGCCGTGATGCTGATTCCTGCTACTGGGAAGGCGACTGTTTTCCGCGAAGAAGCGGGCAATACTTTTTAAAGAGGATAAAATAATTATGTTAAAATAAGGAAGAAAGAAAAAAAGGTTTATGCAAGTTTCTGCGAATCGCTCAAGACGGCTGCAATCGTGCTGGCGCATGTGTCTGGGGTGAAATTACGCTGTTAAATTGCCATGCCATTCACGAGCTCAACCAGCACAGCATCTACATGTCGAGAGTCGAAATATACATCCCGTCGGTATTAGTTTACAAAATTGACTGATAATACTTGATGACGGAAACAGAAGTACAGCTCTACCAAGTACAATGAAGTCTCAATTTTGTGGTGGTGGTTGCGATTAGCTGACCAAGGTGCCGCGTTAAGTGAAACGCAATCCGGTCAGGTGTGACCGTATGAAAAGTTTTCTCGTATATTATTTTTATGAAGAAGGCTAGCAGGCGCTGCGTATTAATGTGCTACATTAATAAAACTGCGTTAAATAAATAAACAAGCAAGCAATGGTACGCTGAGGCCGGAGATAGAACATGCTACAAGGCACTGGGCCACCTCGGCGGGTACCGGAAAAAGGTAGCCCTTATACCGCATTTCTTTCCTTCAGAGCTTCATGCACTAATTAAATACAAAAGAATTGCTTTCCAAGCTGAAATGTTAGCTGAGGCAAAAATAAATTGCCTTCAAATGCACTTTGCAGCGCAAAATAGAAAGGACGTACAAAAGAGACACACACAGGACAAACTCTGAACTTCAAACTGATAGTTCAATTACATGACCACAAATGTATATGCACAAACAAAAAACTTGAAACTGCCAGATCACAAACGCTTGCCCCGCACTTCGCTTTTAGAAACGGAAACAAAAAAATAATTATAGGAATTTGCTCCAGTAGGAGGACAAGGTGGGCTGGTTGGATGACGCTCATTCTGAAGGAAACCATGCTGTGCGGTTCTTTAGAAAACGCAACTCCTTGGATGGGAAAGATACAGGCGCAGTGCTACGTCCTGTCTATTTTGCGCTGAAAAAATGCATTCCATTTACCAAGACCAACTAGCCCCTCTTTCTATTCTAATAAACTGCCTCCTATTTGTATTCACCGGGGAAAAAATGTAAGAGTATCCGCTCCCCACGGAAGCTTCTTGATAACATGCGTTACCAACAACGAGCAGTACAGTGTGCCTTGAAATTGAAAAACGTGTTCCACGAAGTACCACATCCAGTTGAAAGTACCGCCTCTCTTGTCAGCATTGAAGAAAACAGAAGAGAAGCGCCCCGTTGAACACTGAACAACCTGCTCGACGTTTCGGCAACGCTATATGCTCTGCGAACGTGGACTCTCTGACTTCTATCTCCCAGACTGAGGCTAAAAAGCACGGCCTTCTCCACGTGGCTGGCCCTCTAAGAGCCACTATCTATTGCAATTTACAAATGACATCCGCTGCGCTCGTAGGGCAGCAAATACATCTTGGCATTTTCATGTTCGAGAGGTCGTAATGGAGCACTCCCATCGATTCCCGAAAACGTAGTCCCTTCGAAGCTCCTCGGCAAGTTGTATCCGTTCTGCTTTGGAACTTTCCTCCGTAAGAAGAATAAATGCTCCCCTTTGAGCTGCCTTCGCACGCCTGCCTTTAAACGGTGGCAGCTGGTGAAGACGCTGCAGCGCACTTTTCCGAAAAGAAAGAAATAAGAAAAGGAGTTGGAACTGTTGCGAGGAGGTTACATAAAGGCCTCGTACCATTTTCTTTTGTCGTTCTTTTTCATTCTTTCTGCCTTTCGAGGTTACCTCGTTCTTCAGTGCTCCTTGCGCCGCCGTGTGCCTTCTGCACCTGTTGTCTGAAATATTAGCTCTTGTGCGGCACCATGGGGGTTGCACAACTTCGAAATAAGTCTGGTGGTACTCGCTTCTTTCAGGCCTGCGCGCCCGATGTCTGCACGTATATGCAGACACGACAGCAGCGGCATCGACGCAGTTTGTCTTACACGTTATCTAACGCCGTCGTAAGTAAAAACAGTAGAGAGCGTTAGCAGTAAAAAGACTGCTCACGAGCAGTCCTCGTTCATTGTGTTTGTTTTATTTTTGTTTTGGTTTTACTTTGGCATCAGCTATGCAACGCATTCATTCCAGCTGGGTTACCGCACCTTGGTTCGATTGTTGCCGCGGTGAAACCAACCGCGCCCCAATGCTCTCGCATTGCATACATTTCCGGAACCTCACGCTCCTGGCGCCTTCCTGGGTGTACTACAAGGATGCCCAGGTATTGAATCACATGATAACGTATACGACTGGCTCTACTTTCCACTTTGGGTGTTCTTACCTCTTTGAGCAACGGTTACGCAAAGCTGGACCAGGAACGCTGTTTTGCGGCGATCTGGCGGTATGCGGTCGTGGTGGTACATGGGGTTTTTCCCGTCGTTTATAGGGTTTAACATCCCAAAATGACTCCGGCTATGAAGATCACCGTAGTTGTAGGCCGCGGATAATTTCGACCACTTGGGGTTCTTTAATGTGCTCTGACATCGAGCGGTACACGGGCTTCTAGCATTTCCCCTCCATCGAAATTCGACCAATGTGGCCGGGATCGAACCCTCGTCTTTCGGGTCAGCAGCCGAGTCCAATAGCCACTGAACCACCCTGCCGGCTGGTGTACATGGGGTTTACCGTCCCAAAGGAACTCCTGTACTATCAAGGACGCCGTAGTCAATGGTTTCGGATTAAATTCAACCACCTGAGATTACTAACGAATTTTATCCCTTCCCTTACGGCGCGGTTCAGGTGTCCAACGATATATGAGACAGATACTGCGCCATTTCCTTTCCCCCAAAACCAATTATAATTATTATTATTATTACTAACGAACGCTCACATCTCACAGCACTCCAGCGATTTTGCGTTCGACCTGCATCAAAATGCTCTCCCGCGGTCGGCATTCCAATCCGCGACCTTAGACTCAACAACCTAACGCCAAAGTCGCTAAGCCACCGCGTCGAGTGCATCGATCGAGAAGTCCCTAAATGCTGTGCGCCTGCCGCGGTCTGTCGCGTCACATGTACATACTTCGCTCGACAATGACTGTGGATGCGTCCTGCAGCATAAAGTACTTCTTTTTCGTTTTTTTTAATTTGTACCAATTATAGTTCCAGATAATGGGGCCTTCGCCTACGTCTGAATTCTTATTGAACGTCCCGCTCTTAGTAACGGAGATGATTTCGCAACGCAAGGCTGCGGACTCGGTAGGCCAGTGCACACAGGCCGCCATCGATCGCAGCGAATTTTATTCTACAAAAAACTGCGCAATCACTGCACGCTTAATCTCGACGAATTCGCATCTATGAAAACAAAAACAACAAAGCAAAAGCGGCCACTTTGCTCGAGTTTTTCTTTAGTATGGCGCAATAAAATCCCGTAAGCGATCTAAACTATTCTTTCTTTCTTGTTTTTCTTTTTAATATTTGTAATAGAAAGAAAACAGAAAACAAAGGCTGCCAGACAGAAAACCAGCTCATTTCAATGGGGCAGGTGAATCACTTGCGCGGTAGTCCTTTGCGTGGCGCGCTTCGCGTTCGGCGTTGCCGTCCTTTACATCAATAGTTTCGAGTTTGAGGAGGAGGAGGACTTGTGCTTGGCTGTGATACCTGTACAGCGAATCCTGGATAGAAACACAGTATATTGGCTCTCTCTTTTAATATAAGAAAGGCGGGGAGGGGGCAGGGGAGAGAGAGAGAGAGAGAGAGAGAGAGCGAACCACGATGACTGAAACGTTCACTAACTGCCACCTTTCAGGCTTGAATGCAGAGTGCCGCGTTTCAGAAATGAGGACTTCAGCTCACACACGGTGATTTTCGCAGGTCGGTTATGTCCCATGTTTGTTCGCAGTAAAAGACGCTCCCACTACAAAGAACGAATGTATACTACGCAAATACACAACGCCTGCGCTTGCCCAACCTTATACTCACGTCATTTATGCAGTATGCAGCGTGATCTCACGTACTCGTATGAGACGCATTGTTTTGTACTACTTCGCCAACGCCTTTTGTTTTCAGTGCGCTGTCCATGTTATTAAGGTACACACTAAACAGAAAGGAGTAAAAATGGAGTAAGCTGTCCTCTAGAGCACTCCCTTTTATCGCTAGAGGACAGCGCTAGAGGACCGCTTAATACTCGCCGCGGTGGCCAGTGGTTAGCGCGCTCGGCTACTAATTCGGAGTTCCCTGGTACGAACCCGACCGCGGCGGCTGCGTTTCGATGGAGGCGAAACGCTAAGGTGCCCTTGTGCTGTGCGATGTCAGTGCACGTTAAAGCTCCCCAGGCGGTCGTAATTATTCCGGAGCCCTGCACTACGGCACCTCTTTCTTCCTTTCTTCTTCTCTCAGTCCCTCCTTTATGTCTTCCCTTACGGTGCGGTTCAGGTGTCCGCCGAGATGTGAGACAGATATATCGTTGGACACCTGCACCGCTCTGTAAGGGAAGGAATGAACGAGGGACTGAGAGAGGAAAGGAGGAAAGAGGTGCCGTAGTGGAGGGCTCCGGAATAATTTCGACCATCTGGTGATCTTTAACGTGCACTGACATCGCACAGCACATGGGTGCCTTTTGCGTTTAAATTTAAATTTAAATCGGTTTTCGAACAGATATGGCGCAGTATCTGTCTCACATCTCGGCGGGCACCTGTACCGCGCCGTAAGGGAAGGAATGAAGGAGGGACTGAGAGAAGAAAGGAAGAAAGAGGTGCCGTAGTGGAGGGCTCCAGAATAATTTCGACCACCTGGGAATATTTAACGTGCCTGACATCGCACAGCACACGGGCGCCTTTGCGTTTCGCCTCCATCGAAATGTGGGCGCTGCGGTCGGGTTCGAACCCGGGAACTCTGGATCAGTATCCGAGCGCTCTAACCACTGACCCACCGCGGCGGGGCATTATGATCAACAATCCTGTTTCTGCTAGGGCACAATTTTAAACACAGCAACGAGACAGGTCTCTGGACGGTCATTCATTGCGGAAAGGCTCCGTCACGTTACACCTGCTTGTAGTACCGTATTTTCCGGTGTATAAGACGCACCCGCCATATATGAAGGCTCTCATTGAAAAAGTTGGTATATAAGACGCACCCGTGTATAAGACGCACCCCAATTTACCCACTTAGGCTAGTCAGGGTTAATTAAACACGCTTGATCGACCATCGCGAAATGAACCATGGGTGGACTCATCTGATCGCATAAAAGCTCCGTAGAGCTAAATAAAGTTATCCTACCCACCTACCTACCTATCTGTGAGAAGTTCTTGGTTTATGGTTTATGGGGTTTAACGTCCCAAAGCGACTCAGGCTATGAGAGACGCCGTAGTGAAAAGCCCAGGAAATTTCGACCACCTGAGGTTCTTTAACGGGCACTGACATCGCACAGTACACGGGCCTCAAGAATTTCTCCTTCAAAGAAATTCTAGCCGCCGCGGCCGGGATTGAACCCGCGTCGTTTGGGTCAGCAGTCGAGCACCATAACCACTGAGCCACCGCGGCGGCCTGTAAGAAGTTCTTAAGCAACGCTAAGTGATCGCAAATGGCAACACTCACGCCATACCCGCCCACGTTTTAGCAAAAAAGAAAGAAAAATACGACGAAAGAACTCTCCCATATGTCCATAACAACATTTTATTTTTACTTAAAACCATCGAAGTCTTCATCTTCGGATGCGCTCTCAAAAAGCTCGCCCATTTCTGGAGGCAACGCGGCTGAAGCATTCTCTTCATACTCAGAACCGCTGGTCTGATTGTCGTCGTGCTCGGTTGGCGATGAAGCTAGCAGGCCAGCCTTCCGGAACCCTGCAGTTATGGTTGCCACTCTAACAGCACTCCAGGCCTCATGGACCCACTTCGCAACTTCGCTGTAAGAAGCGCGCCTCATGCGTCCAGTTGCGGTGTAGCTGTGCTCGCCTTCCGTCATCCACGCCTCCCAAATACGTCGCAAAACAGATTTAAAGCTGCGGTTGACGGAAATATCCAAAGGCTGTAGAACCTTCGTCAAACCACCGGGTATTATTGTAGGGGTACAGTTCTTCGCCTTGATTTGCCTCAGTGTCAAGTCAGTAATGTGCGCCCGCATGCTATCCATAACCAGAAGGCCTTTCCGGGAGTGAAAAAATCCATCCGGGCGCTTCGAAAAGCACTTTTCGAGCCAAACTCCCATCATTTGCTCATCCATCCAGCCCTTCTGGTTAGTTGTGACAATAACACCAGGCGGAAAGCTTTCTTTTGGCATCGTTTTCCTTTTAAAAATTATCATCGGCGGCAGCTTTGTTCCGTCAGCACAGCACGCAAGTACGACAGTGAAGTGAGACTTTTCGTGCCCAGTTGTTCGTACTGTGACAGTCTTATCACCTTTATGAGCGACACTTTTTGACATAGGGATGTCAAATGTTAGAGGCACTTCGTCCATGTTTACGATGTGGCTGTCGATGATGTTATTCTTTTCGACTTCCTTCTTCACAAATTCATGGAACTTCTCCACTTTCTCTCCGAAATCGTCTGGTACTTGTTGAGACATTGCCATTCGCGCTCTTATTGACAAGGCTTTGCGCTGCATAAATCTATAGCACCATGACGGCCCACCAACAAAATCAGCGGCACCGATTTCACTCGCCAAAGTGCGTGCTTTCAAGCGCAACTGCACGGTTGACAGAGCCCTACCTTGAGCCCGTTGTTCAAGAGCCCACTTGAGGAGCCGGTCTTCAAGTTCAGGCCACCGCGCCTTCTTCCCGCGGTCAGCCTTCTTTCCGCTCTTCATCGCCTGCAGTTTGGCGGACGACTGTCGCCACGTGCGAATCATCTTCTCGGTGACGTCGAAATGGCGGCCCGCAGCCCGATTTCCGTTTTCGGTAGCATACTCGACCGCAGATAATTTGAACTTTGCGGTGTAGCTCTTGCGCAACTTCGGTGGCATACTGTAGTAAGACCGAGCACGACAGGTGTAGGTAGTGGAAAACACACGCCTAAGTCACCAACACAGACGTAATACGTACACGGTTGCGAAGTTGCAAAGAATGACTAAAAAAGAACGCCGGCTTGGCTTGTCTTGACAATGTCGAGAAGCGCGACTGTCGCCATCTTTGGGAATTTCACATTACTTTTGCTTGCGCCTCCGAAACGACCGCGTGTTTGCGATTCTGGAAGTCGTCATCCCCGCCGTTTCATGATAAAGTTCACCTAAAAAAAGTTGCGCACGGCGGTCCCCGTATTGAAGTATTAACCGTGCTACTACCGCATCATTGGTAGTGACATTTTTTCGGTGAAAAAAGCTTGAGCATGAACCTGAGTAATTTCTGAACCCGCAAAAAAAAAACGAAAAATTCGCATATAAGACGCACCCTTGTATAGGACGCACCAGCAAGATTTTTGGAAAAAAACCGCGTCTTATACACCGGAAAATACGGTACATGCGGTACTCCACCAACAGAGAAACCCCCAATATAGTTATCCCCGCAGTGCGGTAGTGCTACCTCCTTCCAGCTCCTTACGCTTACTTAAAGACACTAAGACTGAAGGTGCAAGGGGCTTCGTTGCGCCGAAGTAGGCTAAGTTCATTCTGAAAAGATATTCAGCTCCACTGGGGAAGTTTCCACATATGGCCCTTTTATTGAACTCGCCAGACTGAAATCAAATCACTAAGCGGTCGATGGCTTCAGCAGGTTGTTTTTTCGTTTGTCTCAATACCTCACCTTGAAAGAAAGCTTTATTTCAGGCACTCATTAGGAATACAATTACGCTAATTTAATGAGTATGTCCATGTCAAGGAGATAATAATGGTGTATCAATCAGATGACTATGAGGCGGAGTCTATACGATTACTGAGGCAGCGGTCGAATGGTGATGAGTGCGTTCGGTACTCTGGATGCAAAAAGTCCCCTATATACTCTTAATTGCTGCTGGCAAATTACTCAGGGAGATATATATTAATGAGGCTGATTACTACTTCGTGCAGTTACGACACTTATTTCTTTCACTCCTGGAAGCTGTACGCCAGCCATGGTTAGCACCTTCATAATTGGCTCGAATGTTTCTAAACAGATGGCAGCTAGTACACGCCAACCGCGCTTGCATGCATGGGGACACATCTGTAGTGTGCGCTGTTGGAAAGAGCGATGATTCTCCGTCCCGAAATGGCGACGGTTCGCATAAATGATTGCCCGTTCGGAACGTCCAGGAAGTGTCAGCCCCTCACCGACACACAAAAAAGAAAAAAACGGTTGCCCCTCATTCAACCTGCACGCTCACCGCCACCCTAAAAAAGAAAATATATATGCGAGGTTCCACGCTCTTTATCGTTAGAGATGCGGGTATGCACTTTATAAAAAGCGTATGCGCAACTCAGTGGATATGTTGCAGAAGTTTTAATAATCATTTCCCGCGTCACTGATAATTCGATTACGTATGCCCATCAACGTGAAAGAATTCGGCATTGGGACTTGAAGCGCGCTTCTCCAGCGTGCTACCTCTCCTGTGTTTGTGTAAGAGGTAGCTCTGTGTCTTTCTTAGTTCCTTGCCCGAGGGCATACTACCAGACTCCAATCAAGACGCTATTGTGGCCGCAGGGCAGTGCGCGCACTCGTGAGCGAACTTTGGTGAGCCTCTGTGCATTCCTCGAACACACGGGCTTGACGTCCCGTCTGTTCTCCGTCAGGTAGTTACGCGCAGTGACCGAACGCTCCGCGAGTTCTACCTTGAACGATTAATAACTGCACATTCCACTCCAGCTGTAGCCAACACAGTGCTGTGCGCGTGTTTTTTAATTCCTCTAACATGAACTAATCACGCGCACAACCTGGACACATTTCTTATTGTGTAAATAGTTTGTATATATTACTTCTCCCCCTATTCTCTCTTTCTGTCCCTTCACCTCTTTCATTTCATTTCTCCATTCTGCCTGCTGTCCTTTATTTCCGCTGCCCCAGCTCAGGTGCTTCAGTATGGATAGCAGATGCCGGGGCTAGCAAAAATCTTTTCCTTCCTTTTTACTGTTATTTTAATAACAAACAACTACCACCACCACCGCCCGAGCTGATATGTCTTATCGTTAAGCGACATACGTGGTTCAACTTGAAGGTAAAATAAATCTGGAAAAGCTTTGACAATTCTAGAATATTCTAAAGGGCGCATGGCATCTTTTTTCTTCAAAGCGGTATAGCTTGTACTCTCTCCGTCGCAAGATTTTACCGCGCTTTTTCCCACCTTGTCACTAGGTACACAAACAAGAAAACCGGTTACAGCAGTGCAGTAAATGGCTGGAGGCACAGAAATTCCCATTCGCCCGCCGTGGTGTCTCAGTTGGTTTGGTGTTCAGCTGATGATTCCAAAGCCGTGGGATCGGAACGTGGCAGCCGCATTTAAATGGAGTGAAAATGCGAACACGCCCCTGTACTATGCGATATAAGCGCATATTACAGAGCCCCAGGTGGTCTACATTAACCCTGAGCCCTGCACTACGCCGTCTCTTATGATCCATGTGTCGCTTTAGGACATTAAACCTCAGACACCAATACTAGTGCCATGAACTCTAATTCGCATCATGATCGGCGAGCGCATTTGCCCTTATTATCTTTCTTTTTTATTCCTTTTATAATGCGGGCTGCGCCGGTGACTCAGCTTAATCGTTAAAACTCATGTCTACGAACCGTTCGAGCTAAGAATCGAGGTTCGATCGGTCGCTTGACCAGTGGTACATGATTCTTCGCGCTTTGTTACCTGGCGGCTCTTCATAGATCGATTTATAACGAAAGACTGTATGAGATTTTCGAGTTTCTGCGAGAGCTTGGCTGCTAACCTGCGTGACACCCGTAATCGCATGATGTTCACACTCATTGCTGCTTCCAGGAGGTCAGATACGTTTCGTTTCAATATAGTTTGCGCCGCTTGTTAGTGCTGAAAACACTTGAAGTCGTCAAACGAAAAAGAAAGTTTAAAACTAACTAGCTTTGGAAAAATTCGTTTACAGCCATCCACTGATTCTGGATCCTTTCGATTATTTACCAGTGACGGCAACGATAAGCTGTCAAAACCTGGGCTGACATCTTACAAGCGCGGGCGAGAGTATGTTGTAAGGCTGCAACTGAAACGATTAGTGAAAAGCCTCAGAAGCAGGTGTGTTCTATGCGTGTTTTTGAAGCTGCATTCAGTGCTCTACGCCACTTCCTACACACCGCCACAACAGGCCGATTCTGACGCAGATGTTTTGCCCTTCGCATAGTGGAGCAAGCGGTCCTTTTCACTGGGCTTTAGAACTGAACTCGAATAAAGATTTTTTTTCTCCTCCTCACTAAGGTGCCCGATTGCATGGCGTGAGTGCGCCTCTCATTCACAGAGTAAGCTCCCATTTTCAGCGCTAGAATATCTAACAATTGTCTTGAATTTCCACTTCAAAACGACATGCGCTACCGTTGGCAGGGGGTTTGGCCATAGGGCGAAGCCAGCCAACTTTACAACTACAGAACTCGCCTAGCACGCTTCCTCACAGTAGTGCTGTAAACAAGCTCTAATTGTCGTGAAAACTCTTGTAAAGTGCATCCGCTTTTAAAACTACCAACAGCTCTGAATTAGAGCTCTAGCTATTTCAGATGTGGATGGCGTTCTATTTGTGGCAGACTTGCTTTGCAAGGACCCCGGCGTGGGTTTTTAACATTTTTCAGCAAATCCTGATTATCTTCACCTGTTTTCTTGCTTTAGTTTCGCGCGTCATGTCCATGGCACCTGAAAGCTTTTCCGTTTTCGGCATTGTGAGTGTGTGTTTTTGTGTTCTGTACTGCTTGAACTATACCAGCAGAATAATTAGCTTCTTTTAACACGAATTTTCGGACTCTACAGTACTCATAATTTTTCAACATATTCTCTCCTTAAAATGAAGTCCTTTTGCCTCTTCTTTCCTTCGTTCACCATCGACTGCTGTTCAAGTCAGAGTTCAATTATAGGACTCACGGTCCCATTTTTAGAACGCTCTTAATCGTTCTTCTCTGGCTTCATCACCGGGGTTTTTGCGTAAATCCAAATAGTGTTGTTTTCGTACAAATAGAGATATTTTCTGCACAGTGCAACGCTGCAGATTTTTTTTTCACACCAAGGCCGTAAATAGCACTTATTCTCAAGTTTGTATCTGGCACTTCGATAATTGTCAAGAATTTTTCAAGCACGAGGCCAACACCTAAGAGCAACACAAACACGGAGACTATTTGTGGTTGTTCAGCTCATTATAAAGAAAGAAAGCAGCAAATTTCTTGCTCCTCCTCGTGGCAAGGAAGCAGCAGAAATACTGTTGTGATTTCTTCATTTCTTCATTTCTTCGGCTTCATTGTGCTAGGGATGAACGCTGAGCTAGCTTCCTTATGTGAATAAGCGTGAAGAGGATGTGAAACGGGCAATTGTGAAGGAGTTTGGTGCATGATGTAAAGGCATGTCCGGGGCTTATGTTTGGCGTCCAGCTAACTTCTCTAGCGCCTAATCCCTGGCAGGTCGTCCTATGTACGCCCGCTGTACACTAGGGGCTGTATGCTGTGAGTCGGTTTGAGTCCGCCGCCATGCTGTAGCTGCTACCAGGCCCCGCCCGCATCCCCACTTCGCGAGAGGAGCAGTTATTGCCGAAACTGTTTGTAGTTAGCCCGACCATCAATACTGCAATTTATCGAGCGACTTCTGAGGCCACGATTTAATCTGACTTTCTACAAATTTCGAGATACCATTCGGCGCCGCACTATTTACTTCCCGCTGACTGTCAGGAAGACAGATTAACAAAAACTCAAAACAATAATGAAAGCATACAACAGTCCGGCATCAAACGTAGGACGAATAGAAGAAAGACAGCGAAGCTTATAAAACGAAGCGCGGCGAGCTTCAGCAGCGAAGGAAAAAGCAGGAAAGGCGTTTCTTCAGAGTCATAGCAGATGCCTCCTGGGTGTAGGCAAGAGCAGAGTGTTGTTAAAAACGCTCGCATCCCGCACGGGCCCCACAGGCAGCGCCGAGGGAGCCGCGCAGGCATCAAAACGCCGCCGGGGTCCACGCTACGCTGTCGATTTGAATACGGAAGTTCTCGAGGAGCATCCCCCTGCCGACGAAAGCAATTCATCTTGTCTCGGGCTTTAATATTATACGTCACAGCGTCTTTCAGTTTGTCTCGCACGTTTGTTTTATTCTTTTCCGTCATAGTCGCGCGTGCGCAGAAGTTCGTGCGCAAAGTTCGTTCTGCAGAGCGAAAGACAAAAGTTGCGAAGAAAGAAGAAATATGTATGCGAGGGGAGAATGGAAGTTTCCGCCTTTTATATATAGGCTGTCCTTCTCATGTGCTTTCACCGCTTCTGCGGCGCGTTGGGGCAACTCCATCACTTAGAAGGAAGAAGACAAAGAAATAAAAGGGAATACGAAGAGACAGAGATAATCCATCTTTTCTACTTTCGCTGAGCACTGGGCTCACGCAAGGCTTTCGAGATATGGACGCCTTAAAAGCAAAGTCAAATAAGTCAGTGAGACCTTCTATGTGGGGGCGCTGCTGCAGCATCCAGGAAGGCTCTGGGGCTTCTGAAACGCGTGGGGCTAGGCGCCGTCATAACATTAGCGCCCGATGCGAAAAGAAGACCATTTAGGCGGCAGGCAGCTTTACTATCTGCGGGACTCAGACGTCGCGCTTGATCCAGCGCGCTGGAGAAACTTCAGAGAAGGTTGTTTTTCTTTGTTTCCTCGTCTTAGTTATTTGCAGTCTTAGTTCTTTACTACGCGTTCCGGGTGGGTTTGAAGCGGAAAATTCAAAATAGTATGGATAGGGCTTTTGGGCGCTGAAGCTTGCGTCCCACTGACCTCGTTCACGCCGCTACCACAGCGCCAGCAATCCGTACGGCCTTGAAGGTAGCGCCTGCCCACGCATGCCTGTTATACCCTTTTTCATGGCTTGGCCTAATTTTCTACTCTGTTCATCCTGTTATTTTCGCGTGGTGGCTAAATAATGGAAAAAACGGGGGCCAGTGACACTTTCACTAAATTGCAACGCGCCCCTTCGTGAGGTGTAAAGACAGATGAGGCACATGCTGCCGTATGCGACTTCAAAAGCCGTTCTCTAAAATATTGCAGAAATAGTTTATTTTGCTTATAATTTGTGGCGCGTAAGTACATTTTTGTCGCGTTAAAAGCCTCATCGGGAAAAAAAAGTGTAGGTCATAAAATTTACCATTGGCTGGAGGGAGGAGCCCTAACTAGGGCGGATAATTCCCACCGGCGGGAGGTAAGTGACGTCGCTAGAAGTGAAGGAACGTTACTTCTGGTAAAGGCGTCAATAGCTTTCAGTCCTATGGCATTGTCAACACGTAAGATAATTAGATGGCCCTCTGAATTTTTTTATAGGCAAATATATGGGACGCACTCATTCCTTTTTTCTCGCATTTAAATGCGGGTGTCTTCGCATTTCGGGATTACAGAATCGATGACACATTCTCGTCTTTTTCAAGCTTTTGCTTTTCCGCTTAGCGTGCTGCATACGGATCTCGGAAACAATGTTAACGTTGAGTGCTTAATATTTTCAATTGCTTATATCTTTGTGTGAAGGGAATCTTCTTGTTGTTGTCCTTGAGAAGGCACTATTTCATTTTGCCAGAGCGAGTTCTTCCGAGCCTCGCGCATAGAGCTCAGTACTCGTTTTCATTAAGAAAAAGCTCAAAACAAGCATCAAGGCCCCATGATGGATGATAAGGCACGTGTGAACAATGGGAACACCAACCACCACTTATGGTTCAGGCATTGATTTAACCTTAGCAAAGAATATCTCTACAGTTAAAACTTAAAATATCAATGTATATCATACTAAGTAAAACGCAGGCGTGAATCTCGTGAAGTAATAAAGGGTTATCCGCTGTCCAACCACTTTCACTGGGTAAAATTGGGTGTCGTTTTACTGCTCCGCTGTACAACCACCTTAACAGCGTGGAGCTCCGCTCTAATCTTGTATCGCTGTACAGCCTCCACCATGTAATGCCATTGCAGTCGACTGTATTATTGTGTGAATCCCAAGCAATCGCATGAAACCACCGTAGGCGAACTAGTTTTTTTATTTTTGAACTCAAAATTTTAGATTGGATCCTTCGAACATTTAGCAAAATCTCCTCCTATTTGTGAGGTAAAGCCATTGCGTGATGCTTTTTATTTAAATCTGTAATAAAATGCATTGCAACCTGAACACGGGTTTATGAAAACCTGGAGGTGCAAAACTAAGTGCGCATTCATGGCTTCTTGTGCAGGTTGGGAAGCTGGAGCTTAATAGGAAAGAAAGTCATGGTAACTCCGCGGCGCAAATTGGAAATTTGGTATTTGTGGAAAGCAAACAGCTTAGTTATTGTCTCAAATCTATGAGGACATCCCAGTCGTACCTATGGGAAGCGAGGAAGGTTGGAGTGAAAGAAGAGAGAAAAGAGAACCGCCATATTTCAATATTGCTTTGAATGTTGTCAACGCAGCCGCTCAACATTCCATCCGAATCGAGTGAAGGTGCACTCGTTCCAAATGGGAGTTGGTGCAGTGCTTATCCAAGACGGCCGCCCCGTCGCTTTCTCGTCACGCTCACTAACACAGGTGCTGCAACGCTACGCACAAATTGAGAAAGAAACTTGCCAGTCACCACGGAACGTGGTACACTCATAACTGGGGGCACTATACGCACTCAGCACACACATGTTGGAGAAGAAACAGCCATCGCTCTAGCCATTGTGGGATCCTCGGCAGAAACCATTGTCAGCGACTCAAAATTGGCTATACGTAACTACACGTTTGGAAGAATCTCCCCACAAGCAGCACGGATTCTGCTAAAGTATCAGCCCACGCGGCGCATTCGCCTAAACTGGACGCCTGCTCATGCTTCCCTTGCTGGTAATGAGGCGGCTCATAACCTAGCTCGAGAACTGTACCGCCGAGCTGGGTCGTGCAGCCCACCCGCCCTAAACTCTGGCAAGGACAGGTTGTTTTCTTACAGAGAAATCCTGCAGCACTACAGGCTTGCAGATTCCCTCCAGCAGATAAAACGCTCTCCAAGCAACAGGCCAAAGCCTGGCGTAAACTTCAAACTAACACTTATCCAAATCCCCAATTGTGTAGCTTCTATTCGGAAGGACTCTACTCAAACAAATGCAAAAATTGAGATGCGAAAGCCGATCTAAATCATATGATCTGGAACTGCCCGCAGTCCCTACCCGCGAGTCACTTCATTACCGACTCGGCTCATTGGGAGGCTCTATTGCTCAGCCCCGAGCCGGGGATACAGATCAAGCTCCTCCAGCTGGCTGAAGACGCCGCCGCTGCCCAAGGGATAGCGGCCGCCGTTTAAGCGGGGGGCGACTTCGTGTCGCTCCTCTATATCCGCTGGAAATAAAGTTTCACAACCAACCAACCAACTCGTTTCAATTACTTTGACGTGATCGAACGCAGTGATGTTGATAGGAACAAGCAGTGCTTGTCGGTTAGAACTTAAAATCTGTGTATATCATACTGATCATAAAGCAGTCACGAATGTCGTTGGGATGTAATAAAGGGTAATATGTACTTTGTAGAGACACGTGTGAGTATTTTCAAGTGACGTCGCAATGGGTAAAATTGTGTGTGGTTTTACAGCTTCGTTGACCAACCACCTTCACAGCGTGAATTAGAGCCACAATTTTTAAGGCGAAAACTACTGGCCGCGAACTTGCGATTTCGCCTTGGCGGTTCTCCGAGGAGGCATATGACGTCGCAACGTGCACCTCGCCGCGGAGCCGAACCGGTGTGGCCGGACCGGCGGCGGCTGGCGCAGTCGGTGCGAAATAGAGACGTGCTCCAAGTCTCCGCCAGTGCAGTCAGAGTACGCCGAAGCCGCCGAACGCGTCGACGGTCAATCGCATTTGGAGTATAGAGGGTCGCGCTTTGGCCGACGTGACGTCGCCGTGCAGCGCGCGGGCGCGTTACGCCGGCGTATAAACGCGCCTTCTCAGAGACTGCGCTTCACCTCTACCAAACGCATTCGGTGAGACCCCCGCACACCCACAGAATAAAAAAAAAATAAAGAACCTGTGTCGACGAGGCTCGGAATTGAAGCAGGGCCTTTTGCGTTTGAGGGGAGACGATATCACTCCGCCACGAGGGCTCAAGGTTTAATCATGAATAAAGGCGCATTTAGTGGATGCACTCTTCCGATGCAGGTCTCTGCGCTTTAATAATAATAATTGGTTTTGGGGGGAAAGCAAATGGCGCAGTATCTGTCTCGTATATCGTTAGACACCTGAACCGCGCCGTAAGGGAAGAGTAAAGGAGGGAGTGAAGAAAGAAAGAAAGAAAGAAAGAAAGAAAGAAAGAAAGAAAGAAAGAAAGAAAGAAAGAAAGAAAGAAAGAAAGAAAGGAAGAAAGAAAGGTGCCCTAGTGGAGGGCTCCGGAATAATTTCGACCACCTGGGGATCTTTAACGTGCACTGACATCACACAGCACACGGGCACCTTAGCGTTTTTCCTCCATAAAAACGCAGCCGCCGCGGTCGGGTTCGAACCCGAGAACTCCGGATCAGTAGTCGAGTCTCTGCGCTATCCTCATATAATCCTGGAAGAACAGGTCATCAGCAATTGTTTTCGGTTAAGCTTCACTCTGATCATGTATCTGTCAATGCAAAAGAGATCATCAAATCTACACAGACCTCGTCACGTAATGCAATTGTAGCCGACGGTAATGTTGTGTCAATCCTAGGCATATGCATGAAACCACCGTAGACGTACTAGCTTTTTTCTTTTTTTGAACTAAAATATTAGACTGGATTTTTAGACCTTTTGGCAAAATCTCCTTCTGTTTGAGAGATACGGCCATTGCGTAAGGCTTCTTTTTTAAATCTTGAATAAAATGCATTGAAACTTCAACACGTGTTTATGAAAACCTGTAGGCGCAATAATAATAATTAATAATTGGTTTTTGGGGAAAGGAAATGGCGCAGTATCTGTCTCATATATCGTTGGACACCTGAACCACGCCGTAAGGGAAAGGATAAGAGAGGGAGTGAAAGAAGTAAGGAAGAATTAGGTGCTGTAGTGGAGGGCTCCGGAATAATTTCGACCACCTGGGGATCTTTAACGTGCACTGACATCGCACAGCACACGGGCGGCTTAGCGTTTTTCCTCCATAAAAACGCAGCCGCCGCGGTCGGGTTCGAAACCGGGAACTCCGGATCTGTAGGCGCAACACCGAGTGCGGATTCATGGCTTGTAGTGCAGGTTGGGAAGCAGGAGCTTAACAGGAAAGAAAGTCATGGTAACTCCGCGCCGAAAATAGGAAATTTTGTATTTGCGGAAAGGAAATGGCACAGTTATTGTCTCACAACTAGGTGGACACCCGAACCGTGCCTATAGGAAGTGGGGAAGGAGAGAGTGAAAGAAGAGGGAAAAAAGAACCGTCATATTTCAATATTGTTTTGAATGTGTTCCGCGCAGCCGCTCAACATTCGACCCGATTCGAGTGAAGTAAATGTGCACTCGTTCGAATTGTTGTGACGCCACCGAACGTAGTGGTTGTTGACCGGAACGCATCGCGGGAGGTGAGCGCATCGACAGTGTCACCGGCTGTCGCGCACTTACACGGTCACAACGTGCAATGATCCTCCGCGCGCGCATTGGCTGCGTGTGGCCCGGGGAACGACGGGTGCGTCACGGAATCGCGACGAGTGATGTGTGTGACGGATGCGGTGCAGTGGAAACACTAGAACACCTGCTCCTTCGCTGTTCCGCGTACGCCGATGCTCGTCGCGATATTCTCGCGGCCTATGGACCTCCTGCATGTTTGTAAACAAACGAGGTGGCGCTGCAGTCGCTAGCGAGCTCGTGGTAGGCAAAAGGTCGGGGAGTGGTGTCGCGAATAGGTGTTGTGCGCGGGTTTTCAAGGCTTGTAGGCGCATTTCCAGTTTCTGCGAATCATAGCAATGGTCGATGCTTCCAACTTAGTAATTTGTCGAAGTACACGAGCTCGCGTTGTCCACGTACGGCCTATAAAGAGAAATAGTTTGCCACTGTGTATTGTATATATGGTTAGTAGTAAACATGTAGAAAGCGTTCCTGCCGTTTATTTATGCGCTAGGCATTGAATAAAACAAGTTTTGACACTCTGCACTAGCCGGAATGATTTTACTTCGGGACAGTAGTGAGGGGAAGTGCTGGCGTTGTTTCGTCGGAGCAGACATGCGCTCATCGTCTGCTGACATACGTAACGTGTCGCGCTGTGCGAAAAGTGGGGACAGCGTCGTGTCCCTGATCCCCTGTCTCGCTTAGCGCTGTTTTTAGCCGCATGACCACGAACCAGCCAGGTCGACTTGTGCACTTGTAAAGCTGGTCGATTTGATGAAAATTTTTGATTTCTAGAATTATTTTCTTTCCTAGCCCTGAAATCTAGTTTTGTGACGAAAAATTATAGCAAAATATTGAGTACAAATTTATAAATTACGCTTTTTAGAAGTGTGGTCGTCAAAAATTGTGAGGTAATTTCTTTGATTTCAGTGCCGCATTTCTTTGACCAAAGCGAAAGCGAAGATGCCATAAACGAGGTTCGTTTTCTGACCTCTCACATTTTCTGCGACTGGATCACTCACCTTCGTAATTCGCATGAAAATCAAATGATTCCATTTGTCGCAAACTATTCCTGAGACGTTGAGGAGCGTAATAAATCTCTCGATTTTTTTCCCTACACGTGCATTATTGTGTTAGTTATTTTTTGTAAGAAACATTTTCATGTAACTATGCATGCATAAGCACTGATCATATAGAAAAAGAACTAATCGCATCATCGTACAGAACAGGGCTTTATGCACATGCTGGCATAAAAAACTGCGCACTATCTACTCAGTTATTTGAGACCTAGCTTGGGGGAACTTGACGACGGTGTTAATTATAATTACCCAGAACTCCACCAGGTATAGCTATAAATAAAAGCAATGACTGAAACTAGCGTAGGAATTTCATATTTGCGCCAAGTTTAGTTACATATCGCATGCATGAATAACGAAAACACTTTTCATGCCGCGTCCCCTCTCAATCTCGCCACGTGTCTGTTAGTAGCACGCCTGCGGCTGCTTCTTTCCAAACAAGCTTCGCGATCACGTATTACCTCATGAAACATGATACATGCATTATGCAATGAAAAAATGGCGTTTAGCACACTTAAGGTACGCTATTCTAAGCACACCAACGCGACCGCGCAAGATTGACACAACTTACCAGACTTCTTTCTACTCGAATGAAATAATTACGTCGTCATATCAAGAAACAGTTTCAAGTAAATATTAACTTTCATAAAACGCGCCATTAAAACATGGTGTGCTATTAACAAAAAAAAACGCATTCCTTGGGGGCGAGTGAACCTTTCGGCGCCCCGTGCACTCCGGCTCAAGGTGATAAGTACGTGTGCAGCTACATATGTCTCTTTTTTTCCTTGAGCAATTATCAGCCTACTATCCTGAAGTTCAGGTGAATGAACGCAGTAACTTGCATGCTATTAAGTGCATTGAGTGGCAGTGCCTATCGACTCCCAGACTTCGCGCTTTACTACCGTGGCCCAATGCCTGCTAGCCAGTTTCCGAATGCGGCATTTATGCGCAAGAAACCTATCGAGGCTAATTTAATATTTTTTATGCCACTACGCGAATCCAGCAGTGACGCAGCTGGTCAATATATGCTGCTTCTGCAGTGCACAGGCTTGTAGCAGCCGCCGGTAACTGCGGCAGCTGCGGTAGGCACGGGAAAGCGGAACCTGTTTTGCCTACCATGCGAAAGTCGCTGCTAACATCAGCGCCACCGCATCTTCGTGACGTCGCGGGGTGAAGGAGGTCCATAGGGCGCGGGGCATACTACCAGACTCCATCAAGACGCTATTGTGGCCGCAGGGCAGTGCGCGCACTCGTGAGCGAACTTTGGTGAGCCTCTGTGCATTCCTCGAACACACGGGCTTGACGTCCCGTCTGTTCTCCGTCAGGTAGTTACACGCAGTGACCGAACGCATCGCGAGTTCTACCTTGAACGATTAATAACTGGACGCCCCACTCCAGTTGTAACCAACACAGTGCTGTGCGCGTGTGTGATTTAATTCCTCTAAAATGAACTAATCACGCGCACAACCTGGACACATTTCTTATTGTGTAAATAGTTTGTACATACTACTTCTCCCTCTATCCTCTATTCCTGTCCCCTCACCTCTTTCATTTCATTTCTCCATTCTGCCTGCTGTCCTTTATTTCCGCTGCCCCAGCTCAGGTGCTTCGGTATCGATGGCAGATGCAAGGGCTAGCAAAAATCTTTTCCTTCCTTTTTACTATTATTCTTAATAAAACCACTACCACCACCACCAGGAAAGGAAGTCATGGTAACTCCGCGGCGAAAATTGGAAATTTTGTATTTCAGGAAAGGAAATGACTCAGTTATTGCCTCGCATCAAGGTGGACACTCGAACCGTACCTATGGGAAGTGAGGAATGTTGGAGTGAAAGAAGAGAGAACAATTTGGAGGACGCTTAAGCTTCGTCTTTAAGAGTGAGACGCTACAGCGTGTTGCAGAGTCGCCAAGAGGTGCACCGAACGCCATCGCCCGTACGGCGCGACGCGTGGCCCGTTGGACAATTTAAGGAAAGGACGCCTGTCTCACATATCTCGGTGGACACCCGAACCAGGCCGTAAGGAAAGGAAAATGAAATGAAAATTGGTTTTAAGGAAAGAAAATGACGCCTGTCTTACAATTCTCGCTGGACACCCGTACCGCGCGTGTCCCGTCACACATATCTCGGTGGACACCCGAACTGGGCTGTAAGGGAAGGAAAATGAAATGAAAATTGGTTTTAAGGAAAGGAAATGACGCCTGCCTCACAATTCTCGCTGGACACCAGTACCGCGCGGTAGGGGAAGGAAAATCCCTTCTCTTACGGTGCGGTTCATGGTGTCCACCGAGATGCGCCATTTTTCGCTCACTGCCAACGCCGCCAACGCGGGCTTTTCTGCGAAACGAGCTCCTTAACGATGCCGCGTTAAAAAAGAACCGCCATATTTCAATGTTGTTTTGAATGTTGTCCGCCCAGCCGCTAAACATTCCACCCGAATCGAGTGAAGTAAAAGTGCACTCGGTCCCGTCTGTTCTCCGCCAGGTAGTTACAAGCAGTGACCGAACGCTCCGCGAATTCTACCTTGGACGATTAACAACTGGACGCCGTACTCCAGTTGTAGCCAACATAGTGCTGTGCGCTTGTGCGCCATCATGAACTAATCACGCGCACAACCTGGACACATTTCTTAAAGTGTCAATAGTTTGTGTATATTACCTCTCCCCCTATCCTTTCTTCCTGTCCTCTCACCTCTTTCATTACATTTTTTCATTCTGCCTGCTATCCTTTATTTCCGCTGCCCCAGCTCAGGTGCTTCAGTATCGATAGCAGATTCCGGGGGTAGCAAAAAGCTGGAACCGACAGAGACCGAAACTGCTGGCACGAAGTCGTTTGCAATAAATTTTTTCCCATTGCGCACGAGTGCTTTGAGCGAATTTTCATAACTGCTACGCAAGTAAACTTGTTTCAAAGCACACAAAAAAGAACACAAAAAGACGCGTCAGTACCTCTAATGTTTCGCTCTAAAGCTATTGGCAGTTTAAACGAGGGGCATCATTTGTAATTATGGCTAGTTGCTTTTAAGAGCTCCGATATATCAGTCTGATTGATTTCTCCGCTTTTAACGCGATAGCGTTAAGGAGCTCGTGTCGTAGAAAAGCCGGTGTCGTCTTCGGCCGTGAGCGAAAAATGGCGCATCTCGGTGGACACCGGAACCGCGCCGTAATGGGAGAGATTTTCCTTCCCTTACGGCGCGGTACGGGTGTAATAATAATTATTACATAATAATTGGTTTTTCGGAAAGGAAATGACGCAGTATCTGTCTCAAATATCGTTGGACGTTACCCGCCGCGGTGGCTCAGTGGTTAGGGCGCTCGGCTACTGATCCGGAGTTCCTGGGCTCGAACCCGACCGCGGCGACTGCGTTTTTATGGAGGAAAAACTCTAATGCGCCCGTGTGCTGTGCGATGTCAGTGCACGTTAAATATAATAATAATAATAATAATAATAATAATAAAGATCCCCAGGTGGTCGAAATTATTCCGGAGCCCTCTACTACGGCACCTCTTTCTTCATTTCCTTTTTCACTCCCTACTTTATCCCTTCCCTTACGGAGCGGTTCAGGTGTACAACGATATACGAGACAGATACTGCGCCATTTCCTTTTCCCGAAAAACCAATTATTATATTATTAAGCTGTTCTCGACGTGACGCAATCATTCCTCTCAAAATTTCTAGCTGGTAATCCACCGTATACGCTTTCCGCTAAAATTTAAATAGTCAACTTTCTCTCTTCAATACCCTAATGACCTCGTGCCTGCCCGGCTATAAGAGCGCCAACTTGAGGCAGTTCACGCCGATGTCTACTGATCTGCTAATCATGCATGGGTGTTTTTATACACTAATATCTGTTTTTGTGGCGTGTAATAGCAGGTGTAAATTATTTTTAGGAGCCATCTGTAGTCACTAGGAAGTTTTTGATCCAAGAACGTACCTAGTACGACCGATTATACCCAGTGAACTTACTCCTGTGCGTTTTGTTATGAGCCGGTGTGCATGTTTTTGGCCCTCGTTTTCCAGGGCTCCTGTCCGATCAATACGAAACAGTCTTACGTGAGAGAAGTTTTCTGTAAACAGTCAATGATGTATGCGCCAAATCATTGGTGCTTGTTCTGACACTTACTGGCAGAGTCCAACCATAGGTTTTGCGTGAAATTGAAGTAAAATACATCGGACACCTGAACCGCGCTGTAAGGGAAGGGATAAAGGAGGGAGTGAAAGAAGAAAGGAAGCGAGAGGTGCCGTAGTGGAGGGCTCCGGATTAGTTTCGACCACCTGGGGATCTTTAACGTGCGCTGACATTGCACAGCACACGGGCGCTTTAGCGTTTTGCCTCCAAAAAACCCAGCCGCCGCGGTCGGGTTCGAACCCGCGAACTCGTGTTCGGCTACTCATCCGGAGTTCCCGGGTTCGAGTTCTCGGGTTCAGGTGTCCAACGATATATGAGACAGATACTGCGTCATTTCGTTTCCCACAAAAACGATTATTATTATTATTAAAATTTGCGTGCTAAGTTTTTTCTCTACAAGTATATCATTTTTGTATGTGTAACTTTACCTTCTATTTTGGCCTCTTCGCTAAGTCCTCAGCTTTAGATCAATTTATTTTGCTTTTTCTTCGCATATTTTTTTCCCACAGTTTAAGCGTTCTCAGAGAGCATGGTAGTGAAAGTCATCACGGCGCGATCGAGGTGCCTGCTAAAATAGGGAATCTAGACGGCGTTGCTGCAACACCTCACCGTTTCTGAAACCACACGGGTAGCTAAAAGGTTCAGACAGACACACGTACCATATGCAAGTAGAGCATCACTTCGGAGAACATCCTGGCGCACGAATGACTATTTTCACGCCGGACTTTCGGCGAGTTGGAATATATCGCAAAAATAGAAGCGGACGCCAGCGGGCACCGTTATCCGAGTTTTCCCTGCACGGAATGCGTGGCCCGCACCGAAGTGGCTGCGTATCAGCTGAGCTGCGGTCAGTGCGAATTTCGTATGCTTCCCAACTCTTTCAACTGCACCTGCACTTCGCCGCAGTGGGCGTCTGCACTTTCTCACCCACTTTTGTATGCAACACGGCGTTTCTCATAGCTCCTATGGGCAGCCTATGTATCCGAGAGGGAGCACTTGGTGCGTTTCGTTGATGCAAGCGGCTTCGTTTCCCACATTTCCTGCGGGGAAGTTTTCTCTTGTTCCTCAAATGCTAATACCAAAGTTTTCCCGCGGAACCCCCTACCTTTGCGCAATAATACGGAATATCTCGGAAAAGGACGTGGGGCCGCACATCAAGCACCGTCTCCGCTGCCATCGTTTGCATGCTCCCACCTGCGTACACTCTCGAACTTAACGGGAGCGCGACGAGACAAAGTAGAGCGAAAAAAGGCCCCTCCCTAAAAGGGGAAGCTGAAAAATAAAGCCCCGAAGTAGATAATATCAAAGCACACGCATACTTCCAACCTATAGTGTTCATGGCGGAGTTTTCTAAGTGCAGCATTGCAAAAGAAAAAGTGGCTTGGTGGAAACAAATCGTCGAAACTCAAAGAGGTGCATGCGGGAAAGTAATGCCCGTGCAGTGCTGTTACGGAGCGGAATGCGAAGAGGCTCTTGGAAAGCCGTTCGCAAATTCATGCCCTCTTCCGTTTTCTGCGCATAACCCGATGCGAGAGAGCCTGGCTTCTCGCTTTCCTGGGGTCTCCCCGCCATCTGCCCGAAAGCAGTGGCCAGAATGCGTGAGCGAGATTTTTAGGTCCCCGGTGAAAAAGGGAGCCACGTGCGACGAGGGTGGACGTCTGAGACCGAGCAAAGTGCTGGGACTGAGTGCGCGCTAAGGTGGAAACGGGGCTTGATTCCGGGGAGTCGCGTCATATACCGAGTGGCTCAGATGAGAGTGCTAAGGCACTGTTTGCGAGACGTCATGGTTGGCCGGAGTAGTCGACACATGCGGTCGCATAGTGGAGTGCTTTTACTCAAATACTCTAACAATGCGCCGCACTGAGTTGGTGCTGTCACAAATTTTTAGAGGCGAGCTTTGTGCCAAAAAAAAAAATACGCCCCTTGCATAGCAGGCGTTCTGCCAAAGAGGCCTCGCTATAGCATTTTTTTCAAAGCATTTAACACGCATTAAACTTTCTTAATCCTATCAATAAATCTTCGTTTTAGCAGTTCTTATGAAAATTCCTTGACTTTGATCCCCTTTTCGAAGCTTTATGCTTTCTCAGCTTTTGTTAAACCTTTTTTCCGCCGACCTTCGTTTAGCGTCAAGACTCCGTGAGAGCCATTATTGTTTCGTGTTTTTTTTTAAATAGTCGTCATCATCGTGTTCATGGCTGCACTTCCTTGCAGGTGAAATGCAAAAACCTCCGTGTGCTGTGCGATGTCATTGTAGACTAAAAATTCCACGGTGTTCCAGATTAGTCCGGGGCCGTCCAGTACGGCGTCTCTTATAGCCCATATGCAGATTTAATACGTTAAAGTACGAATATGGCATAGCATAGCGAATAGCTGTCACCTTATTAAATGTTTATTCGCTTACGCTTTTGCTGTTGTTCAACTGCGCCAACATGGTGAAAAATAATACGAGAAACAATCCAGAATAAAGTAATTTATACACTTGTCGCCGCCACAGAAAAAAATTAATGAACGCATCAAGACACTTGCTGTAATAAATTAATGCACCGTGAATTATTGAAGCAAGCATTTGTTACCAGTGCTGAAGCCTGAATCTGCGCATTGCCTTGAAAAACCTGAAGGAGACGTGTCGCACGCGGGGTCCTCGTCTCCTGAACGGCAGGAAGTGGAGCAGGGCTTGCAGCACTCCGCTCCCGCCCCTTACGATGTACTGATGACCTGAACGTAGACTTAGGGCCTCGTGGTTCGCTCGAGGCTAACGAAACAAAATTGATAAAAAACTTTTCTTAGCAGAGGCGAAAAGAGGGACTACCACGAGTGATAAAAGCAAGGCGGAAGTTCGTAGAAAAAAAAATCGAAATCGAAATCGAATGCGAGTGATACAGGAAAGAGGGAACACGAGACAAGAGCTTCGGGGCAGAAAGATGGCGAGGCAGACCATCGAAGATGGCCCGGAAGCTACAAAGGAGGCCGGTGCGCTACATTTACTTGACGGCCGAAAGAAAGGAGCAGAAAAGGGCAAGCGACGGTTGGCAATAGCCGCCTAAGTGGCAGTCTAAAATCGAAAAAATCTCGAACAAGGAAGCAGCTGCTACCAAGCAGCAGCTGAACGACCCTGCACCCTGAAATAGTGCGCTTTTGAAAGGAAGGATAATAAAGAGCGACATACGGATGTACACTAATACACTAAACACTAATCGAATATTGTTATTATGGTCTCGAAGATTGTTCTTTATTGCTGGTTGAAGTGCCGTAGAGACAAGAAGTAGAAAGTAGAGGCCTCCGAAAAGATCTTTCGGTGTCATCGAAGAGCCTTGGGTCAAAGGCTGCAAAGGCTATTGCTTTTAGACGAGCACTAGAGAAAGTTCGAAATTACAAAATTATGGAAGAATTTTTATGTAATATATATTGAATTACCGTCCACATGCTAGGTCAGCTGGTGTGGATCTCACATTGAGCGAACCTGTGTACATAAATTTGTATCGCATATCAGATTCGAGGAGACTTGCCTATAAGGATATGACGGTGCTTTGAAAAAAGGGTTATCGATTATACTCATACATTTATAGTGAAAAAAAAAGGATGACACTAGCACATGCCGCACATTTCTTCTTGTTCTCACTAAAAATTTGCAGAAGCTTGGGCATGCCTGAGTTTCCAGAAATTATTGATTAAACAATATGCAACAGCGTTTTTGAAAAAGACTAGTATTTTCTTTGCTTGTTTTTTTACGCCGTAGTGCGCATTTCAAAAGCGTCCTCAGCGTAAGTTTTGCTGTCTCATACATAAAAAAACTGTTTCAAGTTATCGTTCGTCTACATTTATATTGTTCTCACTGCTCGTGAAGTCAGTCCCAGTGAGTGCACTGTCTCAGAAATGCTAGCTTTAGCGAAATATTTCTGCCGAAACCTCTGTTTATACTGCATGATATCTGTATACTGACTTACGATTTTTTTTTAAGTCTACACATCAACTTTTCTGAGTAATGACTTCTAAACACAGGCTTATTCAACCCTGTTGACACGTTGCGTGGATTGAAAACTCGGCTTAAGAACCCGTAGGCCGCTCAAACGTGTCCACACGTATTATTTTCCTGTGATTATACAGTGCATATATATGCGACATTCTATCACAACAGCTGAAAAGACATCTGCTAAAGTACCGGCGTATTGCGAAATTTCTAATGTGCGAAGACGAATAGACAATGTTAAAAGCTCTAAGGCTGCTGCATTTTGGACGCTGCTTCAGGTATGTTTTGTGCGTTACGTTCACTAGCCTTGGTATCGTAGCCAACGTGCATTATCTATGTGCATTAGTAATGAATTAGCTTGCATTAGTAATGTTTTTAGAACTCCGGCCCAATGATATCGCTCATTGGACAAGCTAAGCACATGAGCAAGTTGCCGGTTACTGAGAGGATAAAATATCCTCGTTGGTAGAGACAAAACAATGCCAAAATTCATTTTAAATCTATCTAGCTAACAAATACATTGATTTTGCAGGAGCAGTCACGTTCTCGTTAGATTATGTTAATTCCTAAAAGCCATCTTAAAAGAATACCCTGCTCCAATGCTCCTTTGGAAAACAGTGAATCCGCAGTAGAATTATCACTTGGTCATTTCAGGCATGGAATTATCCCGAAATCCCTGCTTTAAAAAACTTCATTGCTTTAGGTTTTTATTCTGTTCCTCAGAAACTTCCTCTTATCTATAATAGGGTTTTTTTTTTTGTAGGGCTCAGCGCAGTTCTCGACGTTCTGAAGTGAGGTTGGTGCAAGGCCGGTAAAATGTTTAGCTACCTTATACAAACCGCCAACTTTTCTCTACATCAGCGCCTTATGACCGAGCCAACTTTTCAGATGTCAAGGCACGTGCTCAGAAAGCGCGCGCAGCTGAGAACATCGTCACTAAACTACTACTTCGGGACGCCACTCCTTAGTAGAGACATTTAGCGTAGCGCCTACCGTACACTCTGAACACGAATACGCCTATGTGAGAGTCAGAGGGGAGTAATCTGTCCTCTACTGCACAACCTTTTGTTAAAGGAAGTAAAAGAGAGTGCACTAGAAGATTACTCCTATTTTACTGCTTTCCGTTTAGGGTGTAACCGCTACCGCTCACTCCCTACCGTGCGCCGCCACTGAGCGTGCTCAGATCGCCCTGAGGGTGCCAGGTGGCGCCAGGTGCCGGCCAGCCACGGGCACACAAGCCGCGTCGAGACCGTCTGCGCATGCGCACGGCGGCGCACGGTGCGCGGTAAGCGTAGATAAAGGGTAGGGGTGGCGGTACGCGCTAAGCCAAAAACCGTCTATTACAATGGAGCCTGGTAATATCGAAATACTCTGTATATAGGAAAGTCAGAACATCCCCTTGAAAATCCCGCGCAAAAGTAAAGGACTATTGTTTGCGTTTATCGAACCCGCTTTCAGCGGAACATTGTATGTGTCGCATGGCGCGCCGCAACCGTCCTGGTCGAAACGACGTTGTTCGGTAATTTTTCGCGCGGGGAAACGGGTCGGCTGCGCGGCCTTGCGCACCTGCTGGCAGCTTGATCGCTGTGAATCCGCGTGTCCATCGAGGCCAATGTCGGGTTTGCTTGGGGGCGGCCTTATGTCTCGTACCGATTTTCTATGCCACAAGTCTAGCGGCATCCCTTGCGTACCGTGCTTCCATCGCTTCGCTGAAGAAGGCGTTGCAGAAACGACTGTGCCTTATTTTTTATGAGATTATTCTATTTAGAGTGCACTGGGGACAGGTCTGGATAAGTTCCAAAGCGTCGTCTGCTGCGGCTTCCATGCGAAGCAGGTTAGGCCTAGCAACGCGCAAAGGGTGGTGCCTCTGCCAGCACGCGGGCGGACGGTACGCCGGAGCAAGAAGCACGTCACTAGCGCCCATACACTATTTTGGTGCTTCTAGGTTAAATATAAGCTTACCTATTTCCATTTTTTATATCAAATTATCCATACATTGAACTATTCTCCTATCCCCTTCTTTTTCGATATATCCGGGTTCGACTGTACACATTTCAGACAAACCGGCTACATGCTCACGCGTCTCGAACTCACCTGCCTAAATATGATGTTTATGGAATGGTTGTTTTCGTGCTTTACATGCTAAACGCTCATAGTGTAGCAACCGGTCGAGGAATTAACATTTAAAAACAAGCCAAACACGGTTAAAAAGGAGATAACCAGTAGCATTGATCTTTAATTTGTGTCTTACTTCCTGTCCTTAATGCTTTATTCTACTCTAAAAAAAAGTTTGGGGGCCTTCTAAACCACATTCTAGCAGAAGAAAATGATGTACCATTTGGAAGTTGCCAAACTCTCAAAAAATTCATAAGACCACAAAAGTTTTATAAGTAGGCCCACTCCAGAAAATGAATTAAGGTAGATTAGTTTCAATTAGCGGGTGCATTACGGTGGATCAGTTTGTAAACTGCTGTCTGTTAGATGGCTGGGTTAATACAATCTCATGTGACAATCCATTAAAAGGTACTCGAGCATTCTATTCCTCAGATTTTTCAAATTTGGCGGTGCTGATGACTTCATGGCAGCTCGATCAATCGGGGAATTTCTTTGTGGAGAAACCCGTTGGTTTTTGTAAGACGACAACGTAAATTCTATCGCATTAAAGGAGAGCTGTTACCGGCGTCTCCTACAATGGGATGTATGTTATTTCCCAGCTGTTGTGCAACCGGAATTAGGTAACACATGAAGGAGCGTTGTCAAACTTCGAAAATCTAGCAGCCGCCCTACAATAGCGTGTTCTTGCTAGTTTTATGCAGCCATCAAAATTCCAACCCATATGGCTCCAGCGACGAGACAGAAATTATAGGAATGCCATCGAGCGGCGCATCACCAAAAGGTGCTCAGAACTATCAAGATTCTATTACTCGTGAACATTTAAGAAAAGCTTGGCCCCGCAACTACGTAGTCTTTAAATTAGCCAGCCTTCTAATATGTCCGGAGTGTCTAGACTTCATCTGAGGCTTGGGCAAATGCTCGGGATTACCCAAGCAGAATGTAATGCGCTACACGCTTGGTAAATTCGCATGGGAGAAACCAGTGCAGCACGACTCCACTCGCGCTTACGTGTGATCACTTTCTGAAGACGTTCACGGTCCGTTACCGAAAAAAAAAACACTCAATTTTCGCAACTTACCCTGCATTTTTCTCACTCGTTTCCCTCCTGTTTATCTACATTTCCGATTTCGCGAACAATCTTTCTTTCCGGTTGACCTCCTTTGTCCTTCCATACTACTTCTTTGATCTTCCAGCCACTTTCCGTTTTATGTGTCCTTGACCTCTTTCTGGTCCCGAAGTCCTGCATTTTCAACTTTTTGCATCCTTTCACTCCTATTTGTCTCCAGCGCTTCCTCTTCCGTCCTCTCTGTTCTCGGTCTGTAAAATACCAGCAATTACAAAATACCAACTTAAGAAGATGGTGCATTCTTGATGTATGCAGTCTAGAGTGCGGAACGGCTGAGAAGAGGCTGTGGCACTGCACAGCTTAGTATGAAGTTTACAATGCAATAACATCACGGTAAGGATGGTAAAAACTAACAAAAGGCCACAAAGTCAAGGAACACTGCAAAAACAACATGATCGTTTGCAGGGGCGGCTGTCTCCCAACAAGGCAGAAAACGGTTTAAAGCAAAGTGCTTGGTGGCCATGGCAAATTTTGCCCAGAAAGAAAGCAACTCGACCGCGGCATCAGTGACAGACGCAGTAAGTACTCGTCAGGGCCAGAGTGACTGCGGTTATCTGGCGTGCTCCTTTTAAACATCACACAGAAATTTCAGGTTAAGAAACCTGCATTGTTGAAAGCTGTGCGGTGTACTGTAGAAGTACGCGTGCGTTTGGCTTTATAAGTTGAGATGAGAACAGTACCACTGTGCTCTTACGACTGCAAATGAACAAATGGGCGATGAGTAAATAAACAGCATATGTAACGAAATCTTGCGGCGATATAAGGATGGAGGGCCTCGAGCATGTAAAATACGTTGCTGCGAAGCTTTGTAATGTGTGTTTTCTCGTTCCCAGAGCGTATAACACGCAGCCTTATCTCTTTGTTGACACTTGAGAGGAGACCGGATTTATCTGGCAAGATTATATCTACGTGAAGCTGCTCCCACGACGCTGGAGATTCGAGCTTCAAGGGAAAGAACAATGTCAGTAGGAAAACCCACACTGGAGCTCTGCAAGCGAGTATTCTAGAAGGCACCTCCATAAAGAGGAGAAGCGACGCTAAGACAACAAAAATTGATCGATCGTTCCGTGTTCAGCGCAGGACGGGCACAAAGGGGAGACCGCCAGACCAGATCTGTGCAGGCAGAAGTTTAATTTAGGTATGGGACAACGCAGTCGCCTGAAAGAAAACTCAAGCTTGAGTATCGCCATTCATTACTGCTCCAAGAGAACAGAAGAGATTGGCAGTCGGTAAAGGAAGTAAGTGTTGAGGCTAAAAATCCAATGGCATATACCTGCAGAATCTAGCCGCCGTAATATATGCTCAAATGGGGCGTAGAGTAATTACCAGACCTGTAGGAAGAGGCCTTCGGCAAGGCGTCTCCAATTTAAATCGACTCCTTTGTGTGCAGGCTCTCAAATTAATCATACATGCGTGTGGTCGTACCAAAAAATTTAATATGCGTAGTGCCTGTGACTCCGTAGTCAAGGTTAGAGAAAAAACACAAAAATAGTGGGCAGTAATAAGTATGGCGGAAGGAAAAGAGCCGCCTAACTTTCGCAAAGCCAGGACAACTGAAAAAAAAAAAAACTCGGCCAAATAAATAAGAGTGAAGTTGGGGAGGTGGAGCCAGAATGACCAGTCGAGGGAGCCAGAGCAAATAGTCACACCTGCTTTTTCTTGGCACTGCAAGGAGTTCGTAGCAATGACAACATGAGAACGAAAGGACATCAGGTAATCATCTAATAAACTGTTCAGCATATGGAAGGTCAGAAGTTTTGCGTTGTTTGGAAAGATGTCGTTAAAGGCGACCCAAAAAAAAAATGTCGATGGTTTAGCTCTGGTTAAACCTGGAGTGACGCGATAGCTACAGTTGGCCGACTGGAACTTGCTCAGTTGAATTGCAAAGTCAGTCTTTCGCCGCTCCGTTTCGCTTGGCGTTCCTTCTTCATCTTCGTCCCACTTGGCACGGCGCATGCGCACAGCTGTGGCAGCTCGGTATCGCCGGCGCGCCGCGCCGCCTTCAGCAGCAGCTGCTCTGCACCACGTGGCTGTTCACGTGACCAACCACGTGACCACGCCGTGGCTGCGGCGCCACGGTCACGTGCCACCGCCACGTTGAAGGCTCGAAATTCTACCCAAATGTACCTATCGCTACAAAAGATGTGAAGTTGGCGCATGCCTGAAGGATTTCCGAAATTCGGGCGTTTAAGGTGTCAAGGAGAGATTACATGAAACAAATCAGCGGAGTAGGCAAGTGAGACCAACTATCAATTAAAATTGCCCCAGGCTGACAAAGAAAGATCCGAACTTGAGGCATGACACGACGAATCGCGCAATTTAAAAAAACGACCGGAGTATTTAGAGTCGAAATCTGGATGACAAGGACGGAATCTGCACCTTTAGGTACAAAACAGATTTAGCACAAATATTGGAGGGCCCAGGCAGAGGTCCAAAGCCTCTCGCTCCAAGCGAAGAAGGGGTGAAGTTTATTCTCAGGTGCTCCAGAGAACAAGGCATAACCTAACTCTAAAATTGGACAGAAGTCAGTTAGGTAAATGATAGAAAGATAGTGCCTGCTTCTGCCGGAACGGACTTTGCTCAGCCTGCGCAGCGTGCTGACCACCCGGACGCATTTCGCAGTTACCTCCTCTATATACATTATTTTATGCGGCGCGGGCAGGAGAGGGAAAAATATTCTCAAACACGTGGGCTGTGCGACACCCCATTGTTGCCGTCCTCCCCTGGGCTGTTAGTCCAGCGCGCGGAGCAACGTCCTGCTGCTTAGCCGCCGGTCGGGTGCGCGTTTGTGTCTGTATAACAAAAACTGCAATGTTGTAGGCGACGCCAATGTCCTCTTGACATGAATGTTTTAATGCGGTCTGTGGCAATAGTTTCTCTTCTTTCGTTTTCTTTTTTCAATTTCCACACTTCACCATATCAATAGTGCCAAACTCGATATGAGACTAAAACAGCATAAGCAAAGAAAATTGGTTTCGTGTTGTCTTCTTTGTGGTGATGAGTAAGACATTCGTATGCATAAATCACCCTATAGAATTCGACTACGACCTCTGAATAATTTTTAACCTACTGTATTCTATGTTCCTGTTTTTTCCTCAGCAACCGAGATAGAGCTATGACGTCAAAGGGTTGTATAGGTCACGTGAGGCGCGAAAAAACTGCGGTATAATCGCTGCTATAGTAACACAACGCTGAAATAAACCTGCTTCAAGACCTGGAATTAAAACGAAGGAAGAAGCAGCGGTAATATCTCAGTCCTCCTCATGCCTCACGTAATCTATTCAGCCCTTTGACTTCATAGTCATCGCTCTCCTATTCTAACCGAAAGTGATTAGAGAAGATATTCAATTTTAAATTATTTACCGGTCATTGGCGAAGACCACGGGGTCATCCATGTATAGCAATGTCTTAAAGGGGCTCTGAAAGAGGCTCTATAACTTTGCGGTGTGCCTGGGATGTTAAAGCATGCCTCTTCACGAATATTGTCCAGGAAAATTTTTCAATGCTCTTTGTAGAAAGAGAGTTATATCTGTAGTCAAAATTTGAATTTCAGCGTATTCGCGCCTTCACCACTCCTCTCGTCACTTCTTGCACATTGGAAGGTCGGCGCTCCTCTACGTCGGCCCCACCTCCGGGGGAGAGCTTCCTGACCCGCCGGAGCTACGCGGCTTATTGGCCGCAGCCTTGGTAGCTGCCTGACGTCTGAAAGAATCCAGCCAATATCCATCTCTCAACATGTATACGTAGATGCGAGCGACGGCGGAGGGTGCGAGCATGAAAAAGTCGCCGGGAAGGGCTCGTCAACTTTCGCACGGGATTGTGGGTCCTCTGCTGAGTGTAGAAGCGTATTATTTGGCTCAGGTGTTCATGACAACACAATGCAGTGATTGAGCAAGTTGGTGTCCTCTCCTCGGAAGGTGTTTCAGAGCCCCTTTAAGCATCATTGAAAAGTAAACATACAACCAAAATTTGGTATCTGTACTCCTTCATCATCTCTGTCTATTCTCTATCGGCTCTTTTATCTCCCTACACTTTTATCTCAAGCGTATTCATTCAATGGCTCTCTTCCCCGTGACGAAGTAGAGAAAAATTTCAGTCTATGTCTCGTCGCATTGTGGCAAACTCCAGCACTGAACACGGATAATGCAATGTTAAAGCCAATGTTTCCTAGGCGACGCTCGCTACACCCCTCGTTTGACAACACAATCGATGCAGCCTAGAGGCAGGGAAAGGAAAGATTTCTGTCTTTCGTTCCTTCCATTCAGCAGGCCTGCAGTGGCATGAGCATGCAGTCTGAAAGTACGACTAAGAGGCGTAAGCAGAGACAAGAGTAGCGGCTCCAAGCACAAAAGGCCCGCTCGCTGGCGTCAGCCGCTGACATTGAGAAATGTGAACTGCTCAGTCGCAACACTCGGACGAGAGGCAGTGAAGGCTCGGTAGACTAAAAGCCTGGCTAATGGGCTAATTCACCATGCATTGTTTCGTGCACGCTGCGTTGCCCGCTGACAAGTAGGCGGGATGAGATGTTCAGCCCATTCTAGCAATTCTTAACAGATGGGGGCTGCATAGTTATGAGAGCACCGTAAAAGCGCTCCGCGGGACATGGTATCCATTGTTTCAGAGCTGCTTTGAGCGGAAGGGTAAACTTAAAGACGTGTGCGCGAAGAGGAAGCCTCTTCTCGGGAAGAGGCTCTTTATTTAAGAGCGTTATAGACAGGAGGAGCTAGATAACAACTTCCCTTACGTGTTTTTCCGTGCTTTACGCCAACACACACTTTGTATTCTTGTCATGGATGTAGCCAGAGGGAATGCTCTCGGAAACGCGCCGACAACTTGCAGTTACGGTTAATATATCTACGCATTTACGGTCATCTAACAATCCAGATGCAGTGTGTCGAGCATGACCCCTAAGGCTTAAAATGTTCGTGGTATGCTCGCCAGCAAATGCTCTGAAACAGCAATACTTGCTTGATTTCGTTTCGAGATTCCAAATTATTCGTGCATTGAGCTCTTGCGACTAATTCGCGCGGAAATTCGTCTGACCAGAGCGCCAAATTAAACGACGCTGAAATATACTGATTGTGCCTAAGAGGTAAGGGGCTTTTGTGCAGAGCGAGGGGCATCGTATAACTGTGGATGGGTTCGTGTTATAAATCTTAGCTTGCGTTTATAACAACATTAGGAGCGTTTTCTCTACACATGAACACAATCAGGTGGACGCCAAACGATACAACACATATTATGGACGGAATTCGACTGGTCTGCTACTATTCTCTCGTTAATATAAGAGCGACAGTAACAAAAGCGCAGAGGTAATAATGAATATCCATCAAAGTCGTGGTCGTTGCCCTTCAGTTCTTTGGAGTTTCAAAAGAGATTTAAGGGTTGGTCATTCTGAAAACAATAAAGGACAGAAATATTTCAACGAGTTGTCGCACCGGCGCACTCACGGCAGCAGCACTACCGCCTAGTCGAGGACAAGGCAATGCATCTTGGTTTGGCTCTGCCATGCCAGAAAGGCGTAGGGGACACTCTTCGCCTGGCTCGAAGCCAGTTGTCGCGGACTTTCACTCGACGCCCTCGGCACAAGAGTTATAAGAAAATATTGCCTTTTTTTTTCGTCTCTCTCTTTTCCTCCTCTCTGGCATCACTATAAGACTATTTTTAACGTCACTACAGCACAAGAATATAACGAACAGCATTGGTGAGGGTTATAAGCTTCTGGGTGCAACTTTATTGGTGGATGCATGTTTTTATGGCCTGTAGGACATAGTAGGTTTTCTAGCCATTCTATTCCCATAAAAATTGAGAGCGCCTACTCGGACCACAGCGTAGCGTTTCATGTTAGGATATTTTAGTTTTCCTTGGCAGTAAATGAGGTAGAACGTGCGCTCGGAACAGTTGGGGAGCAGAGACGGCTGTAGCTTTTCTGTTGTCAACTAGAAATTTTGTGCTAGCATGGCAACACTTCTGTTCACCAGAAGTGTCATTCAAAGTAATAAATTTAATGAAGACTGCTCTTGGAAGTATAATAACTTCCTTCCGAATATTTCGTCCGCAATTGAACGCCGGCTTCTTTCTTAATAATCGCAGAGTGACTTCCCGCGCATTGTACAACGCTGTCTGATTACACACAAACAAGCAATCTTCGGGACCGTCTACCCAAAAATAAATAATTTACTGCTTTGTTTTCATTTCCTTAACGGTTACGACCAACTCTCCGGCTTTCTGCAGGCACCCCTTTTCACATGACTCTCATATCCGTTAGTAACTGCTTAACGCCTTAAGCACGGGAGAAAAAAAGACGGAAAAGGCGGGACGGGTAAAAGTGGGCTCACGAAACTATTTATTACCACAGCGCTACTTAGTTCCACGGCCTAGCCCTTCTCAGGCGCCTCGAAGTGACACAGATGACAGCGGTGTCAGTGCCAGGGGACGATCACCCCCTCCTTGTCGCTGTCTCCTAGACGGTGTCGGAAATGATGGATTAAGGGCCGCCAGCCAAGCACGCGAGCCCAAACGGCCGGTGCAAAAACAGCGGTGCGGAAAACAAGAGAGGAGAGAAGGGACACTACTGAGAATCACGTAGTGAGGGGGGCTGGGGTGAGGAGAGAGCACGAAGGGAAAGTACAAAGTGGTGCTGCGCAATTTACTGGGGCGTGAGGAGAGAAGGCTCTGGTAGCCAACACATTAGACAGATATCTTTGTTCGCATTCGCCTCGCAGTTCTGCGAGACCATTTATCTTGGCTGAAGGAATAAAAATTTACGCCGTAGCCCCTCCAGAGTTTTCATGAGTCGGAAGAACAGAAGCTGAAATAGATAAGCTGTGGCTTAGAGGGGAAAATTAAGTAAAGAGAGTGAAGAAATCAGATTCAATTGGCGGTATAGTAACATTCTAGTTTGCGCTTCAGTGATTATTCTGTGGCGCTAACCAAGCTAATTGCAAAATTTGAGATCCAGCAGACCACATCCAATCACTGTGGCTTTGGGTACTGTTAGTAGGCGATGGAAGAAAAACAGCATTCTTGGAATTTCAACCCCCCCCCCTGTGTGCGCACGTGTGTGTGTGTGTGTGTGTGTGTGTGTGTGTGTGTGTGTGTGTGTGTGTGTGTGTGTGTGTGTGTGTGTGTGTGTGTGTGTGTGTGTGTGTGTGTGTGTGTGTGTGTGTGTGTGTGTGTGTGTGTGTGTGTGTGTGTGTGTGTGTGTGTGTGTGTGTGTGTGTGTGTGTGTGTGTGTGTGTGTGTGTGTGTGTGTGTGTGTGTGTGTGTGTTATTTTATCGTGCGCACGATAAAGCTGAATGACTACAGCCGAGTATCAGGTCCCTTTTGCGCAAAATGCGCCTAAAATGGCGTGTTCTCTAGAAAAAAAATTGCTCAAAGGCGTGCTTTTGGCACAGTTAAATTGGAGATTTAAGCAATTTTTAAGGCCAATGTCTTTGCTGCGGACTGCTCGGTTACCGATCCAGCAGGAGTTCCTACGGCTGATAGCGAATCCTCCCGCAAAAAAATTCACTTGCTGCTTCGAAGCCTCATAGTCACGCTGCACTACTCCCTCTTTCCCCACGTCCTCCACTACCAGTGCAGGGAGGGAAGGAAACGGCTCACGTCAGCGCGCTCACCACATGTTTAGCAGGCGCGCAGAACGCCTATGCTTGGCTAAGAAGTAAGTACGAACGAGAGCGGGGATGAAACGAAGTAAGAATGCACACATACTTTACTATATTTGGCCGCAAGGAACGCGCAGAAAGCGACTTCAGGCCAGAAGCTGTCCATTTATGAGGGCACCCTTTTAGGCTGCGGGAAATTACTTGTCTCCTCAGACAGCTTGTCTCGTCGCGTAGTAGTATGAGACAAGTGTGTCGTTAACGTTTGGGGTCCTAAAGCCGACAACTGTGCACACTGTTCGCGGAAGCTCCAGAATCTAGCCCAATCTTGTGTTCTGCCCCGTGACACGAGCTACGCAGAAGTGTGCAGTGGGTATGCATCAGTGCAATTCAGAGCAGTCAGCCATGGGTACCTAATCCATCTGATATCTACATCAGCGGATGCCCAGCGTAGAGAGTGTATTTCCTAATCTAACGGACAAGCTAGAAGTACTTAAAACATTGACGAGGCTAAAAAAAGTACAGTATATCATTAGATATAGACAGCTAGCAGGAAAAAAAACTCATTCAATTCATTGCTCCACATACTCAGAAATTTTGGACCAGCACATTTTTCAACGGGAAATAGTTTATGAACGAAATTTCTTCATACTTCGTAATATTTGACTGTAGCAATCAACATATCCGCAGATCTGTAGGCCCTAACGGCCCTCAGGGTAAATAAATGAATAAATCTTCCTTCGGCGGTCTTGTATTGCTTCGTTTGTGGCTGTTTACTTTTTCGTTATTGTCAGATGTTTTTAATTGGTTTTTTAATCCAAATTCCAGTCTTCATCGCAAAATTATCCATTTACTCCACTCCTTACCCATGTGTGCGTTTGTATCAGCAATGCACCCTGGCCAATCCCCCGCCGTGGGTACGTGCCATTCTGCTTGAGGACATCGTGCTAGGATGATTCTCGGACATACACCAGACTCTTTTGTTAGGCTTTGAGCCTCCGGATTGGCGATTTCGCACTAATAGCTTTTTCAACAGGTCAGGTGTTATTTCTGAAGCGCAGTATGGTTTCCTGAGAAAGGAAAGATAAACTGAATCAGCACTCTTAGCACTGAAAGAACGCATTTTCCAAAATGTTGAAATGCGGCACATAACTTTTTGGTTGTATACAGATTTTATCAAGGGGTTTGACACTCTTGATAATAATATTTTACCTGCAAAGCTCTCAATAAATGATTTTCGGGGTAAACCTCGTCAGCTATTGCAATTATATCAAGATAATAGGTCACAGTGCGTATGTATGAGTAAACAGGTGTCTTTCTCATTGCCAATACCAAAATACGCATCGCAAGAGAACATGGTATGGCCTTTTTTATTAATTTGTTGAGAACTGACATTGTGACTATTGATCCAACATAAATTCTGCTTTATATGCTGGTTGTGCCGGTCTACTTTCGGGTTCCGAGGCAAATAAATTTACTTGATAATATTCATCATTATTCCCAATCAAATCTGCCTAGGATTCCCCAAAGCAAAGGTCATGCTTTCTGGCTCGTAATAAATTATTCGCCATAAAGCACCTAATTAAATCCGGCGGACAAGCAATCTAAGTTGTTGGGCACCACACCATTCTTAGCTTTACATTTTCCTCATATTTTACATAGGATTTAGGTGTTGAGCAAATATCCAAGAAACTTTCGTCCGCAGATGCAACAGTATCACGGAACTATATAATTATTCCACTTAAAATAAACCTTCAAATATATTACACATTGTTCACCCTCCAAATTAATTATTACAGTTTGGTGTGGTTGCGACAAAATTTAAACAAAATTGTTATTCTACAGAAAAATGATACTACGCACATATTTTGTCTTGACTGCTTATCCCCCTCTCTACATTTTTTCAACTCTACAAAATTCTACGCATAAACCACATGAGTAGATACCGACTTTTGCGCCTATATTACTCTTACCTCCCAGTTATCCGTCCCTTACAGCACAATATCAACATCTTAAAAACGCGATACAAACATATAAGTTCATATCACGTTTCCGCACCGGCAACAAGCTCCGGTCCTTGCGCCGCAATCTTCCGTCCGTTTTAAACAAGTACCAAGACATCAACTGCCCAACACTTGTTCAACTACTACAGCTTTATTACAATGCGTTATAGAAATTTTTTTTTGCTCTCGGCTGCGTTTTCTTGTTAATGTTTTTCTTTGTTATGCATTTGCTTACGAAGATGTTTCATTGTTAGTGCAATGTTTCGTTCTTACAATTCTGCAGTGATTATGTAGACTCTTGCTCATATTATGCTCTGCTATCGCATCTTTTTTTTTCATTCCTGAAAAGTAACACGTTTTAATATTTACTTTTTATTCGGAGGTCTCGTATGCGCATTGTAAAGGTTGCCTAGGCCTCGTCAACCGGTTTGTCTACAGGTTTTAGCCCAGGTTACAGGCCAGAAATTCTGGAATAAAGTTCAATGTTCAATGTATATTGCACTTATCATAACGCATATATGCCCATGTACTTTAGGAAATTAAAAAAAAATATATTTTCAAATAAAATGTTTATTTCATTTCAGAATTCAGTTATCCTTTTATTTATTTGAATATTTTTTCATCAGCAACCTTTGAGCTGTCCAACAATGTAGGGCACCTGACAAATGCACGACCTATTGCGATCTGGTAAAGCTGAAAAATTTTGGCATGGATTCTAATGTCACATTTCTCATCCCGCGGTGTGGTTTCCTCATGACAATGCGCAATCTTTTGTTGCGGAATCAAAATGCAGTCAATGCGGTCGAAATTACTCAGTGCTTCCAAAGTAAACTGGCGGCTCCTTCAGAACGCACACAGCGCGACGCTTGCACAGGAAAAGTTCAGAGCTTCTTGAACATGTTCCATGGGGAGCAAGCTTTTATACAATAAACTTATTGAGTTACTGCGCAAAAAGTCAATGTCCTACATGTAGGACACTAGGCGTATATGAATTAAGGTAAATAACATGGTCCTACAGTGTCATTTCTGGCACGACAAGTTCAAGTTCGCAGAGGGACGGAGAAACGGGACGGAAATACAAATGAAGACTATCTGCGGTATAAGCACAGAGGTTTCCGTGCAGGGCGAAGCTGTTGTACGTGACGAGTTCTGAGCTTTCAATTGCACGTTAGTAAAATGGGTTGGCAGTGGTTGGAGCTGTCACAGGTTTCGATTGGGCTGGTTCGGCCACAGGGTCGGCTGTCAACTGTGCTGCGCGTGTGATCTACAGATTTCGTTATGTTTCCTTGATTACATTTCGCACCGAGGAACAGAATTGGGACTTACCATCCTGTGAACGGAATTGGCAGTGCATTTAGTTACAGCTGCTTGTTACACGACGTTTTTGAATGTACAGCTTGTTTGAAGTTCAGTTAACCCACAGTGCAGGAACGAAGCGCACATAACGTGCCACAGCTCGATGGTTACCGTGCTATTGAGAGGTGAGTTAGTTTAACAGCGAAACAACAATAATCAGAATTCAAGAAATAAATTAGCTTTTACCTTTGCGTCAAACTTGAAAGGACAGTCAAGTGATCATGCACTACCAGATAAACTAACTAGAACTGCTTCCGGTTGTATTCCATCGACCTGTAATTCAAACGTGCGGGTAAATCAGCCTCCAAAACTGCCGTTTTGAATTCGGTTACTATGCATATGTGTTCAGAGGCGGAGTTCTCCAAGCGTAATGCTAAACTAGACTGGCATATTCTGCCATCGTTTCTCTGATGTCCGAGACAATCCAGCATTACTGAACTTCCGTTTTCTTCACGCCATATCTCAAGAAAGCACCAAAGAGGGGAGTGTAACCTCAGAATAAGCATTTTAAACACAAATTAGACACGCAACGATGATCATACTCAGAATAAATCTTATAAAATCAGTTAAGCCTATAACGGTAAAGTACAACGGCATCAACCTCGGTTATAACATTGGACAGAAGACGATGCCACTCCACTGATGTGCCTGCGTCCTCTTCAAAGTTTGCCCTTTTCGTTATCTCCTGATGGTTATCAGCTGATGCTTTCGACATCTCGCAGAGGCCTGCATGACGCGGTCTGTAGCCAGTAACAACGCAAAAAGGAGCATGCACCTGTCTCAGGCCTAAGAGTCGAACCTGGACAGCCTGTCAGTTCGATTACTGGGCCTTTTTTTTTTAGTGTGACTGAGCCTTCGGTCCAAGAGCTCGTGATGCTGGTATGCAGTGCGCATCGCCCGTTCGAAGATGGAAGACACAAGATGACCTTTCACCTCCCTGCTTCTCAAAAGTTTGGTTTGGTTTATAGGGGTTTAACGTCCCAAAGCGACTCAGGCTATGAGGGACGCCGTAGTGAAGGGCTCCGGAAATTTCGACCACCTGGGGTTCTTTAACGTGCACTGACATAGCACAGCACACGGGCCTCTAGAATTTCGCCTCCATCGAAATTCGACCGCCGCGGCCGGGATCGAACCCGTGTCTTTCGGGCCAGCAGCCGAGCGCCGTAACCACTCGGCCACCGCGGCGACCGCTTCTCAAAAGTGGCAATACGTTTACGGCACTATACTTACGCGATGAATACGCTTTGTATTAGCGTGCGACGACACTTTCGTTGTGGAAACTGAAGTACGCCACTGAAACAGCCTTCTGCGCTTTTCGAAGAAAAGCCAGTTGATCTCTCTGAATTAATTCTATTTATTTGTTTTGTGATTCTAGTGCTCCCCAAGTACAGTATAAATTTGTGTTCCAGCAACCAAGTGACTACCACAGTTTCGGCCATCTTTGAGTAGAGTTTGAGTGAAAAAACTAGGACCGGTTAGAATAGTGCAGAAGGGAATGTCGACAGGGTGCAGATGGTATGCTGACAAAATGCAGAAAGGTATGCGGACAGGGCTTGGTCGGCGTAGTCTGCAACGCACGTAGAGGCCCAACCGGGTCGCATGTCCAAATACTGCAAATCATAATTGGTCAAAATTCTCATCGGAGCAACCATTCAGTTGAGTAATAATTTAGGCATTTATTTAAAAGATACTGTCCGTCCTAACTCAAACCAGGGTTGACAAAGAAGCAATCCACGATTTGTACTACGTTTGTGCCACATTAACGCAGACGGTGGAAAGTCCCCGCAATGCAGCTACCTCTATGAAGCTTCTCGAACATGAAGCAACGACTGTGGCGATGACGGCGACCGCGCTATTACTTTCTATGGTAGTGAATAGTGTCCCTTTCCCCTTCTTTGTGTTCATTTTAACCTTTGCTTACTGTTATAGGGGTCTTTTTTTTCCTTTTCCCTCTCCTCTCTTAAGGCAAAAGCATTTGAGTTGTGACACCAAACCCCACCGATGTGTCCGATGTGAACTTTGCTGACTGGTCGAGAGAGGTCTGGTGAACTTGTAACGTCACCACAATCTTCCCACCGTGTCGTGAGCTGGCAAGTTTCTGGATAGCAACCTAGGTACAGAATCGAAATGAACAGTTAGAAAAAAAAGATATCATGATCATCATCATCATCATCAGCCTGACTAACGGAGGAAGACTATTTCCGTGGCCTGACTACACCCACTGCAGGGCAAAGGCATCTCCCATGTCTCTCCAATTAACCCTGTCCTTTGCCAGCAGCGCCCATCGTATGCCCAGAAACTTCTTAATCTCATCCGCCCACCTAACGTTCTGCCGCCCCCTGTTACGCTTGCCTTCTCTTGGCAAAAAAATGGCCAGGCTTAGCTTGGTTAAGCCAAGAATGCGTTGCATATCTCGATGGAGTTCCGTGCTGCTCCGTTAACTCGATAGGCTATTGACTCGATCGCCATTGAAACTGCCCGTGTAGCAGCGCTCGATCGCCTTTGAGTCGATAGACTATCGGTTCGAGGGCCCTCGAAATGCCCGTGTGACAGGGGTATAAGACTGTCCCGGCGAAGGAGCGCAGCTCTTTTATGCATATGCCGTGACGTCAATCATAGCGCAGCGCCCCTAGCGGGAGCAGCGGGAGTCAGGTGGTGGCTGCGGCCGCGCGCGACCGCGCCAGTTGGGGCCCAGCTTTTCCTCCGTGACGTCACGCGCCGGCGCAGCGCCCCTAGCGGGAGGAGCGGGAGTCAGGTGGTGGCTGCGGCCGCGCGCGACCGCGCGAGTTGGGGCCCAGCTTTTCCTCCGGCTGTCGTGACGTCACGTCACGTGGTTTGGTGGCTGCCCGGCCGCGCCCAAGGGCTGAACTGAGTGATTGCAATATGCAACGCATAAAAAAGAAAAAAACAATATAATATAAGAAAATGTCGGCACCGTCGCAGCATAACGGATACCTGCTACTGCGGCTAGCAGACGGAATATGGTGGTTGATGGACCGACAACTGCATAGAAACAACACTAGAATACAGGCATTCTGACAATAGCACCGTTGGCAGACGACGGAGGAGGACAAGGAGTAGGCACAACTGGGCTTAATGGTTGCAACCAGAATGATTGAAACCAAAAAACTTGCCCAGCATTCGTAACTTGCTAACCACTACAATAACTTTTGTTCAAGACGGAGATGGCCTGCACAAAACATATATAGTCTATTTAAACGTAATTTCTGACCTCTAAAGCGAGAGGCCGCTGTTAAAAGAATTCATTTTCTCCCCTAACCTTCCACGAGGCATTTCTTACATTAAATGTGGAGGGGCTGCGCATTGGATAACGGACGGCTCCTTATGTCACGAAGGTCTCAGTATGTGGTGTTCGGCCCGAAACGATTGCGCTGTGCTGAGTGCCTAGTCCAGATGTTTATTTCCTCGAACCCGGCCGGCTGGTCACTCAAAAATCCTGAGACAAAAACACCGTTAACGATCAGTGTGCGCACTGCGATCCGTCTCCACGGTCCAGCGTTTGTTTTCGCAATAAACGACGCCGCAGGCGTTAAACAGAGGAGGCTCATCACGTAGCACGGTATATAGATCTGATTTGGCCGGGTCGGTTCCAGCTATAGCGCCCTCCCCTTAACGGGTGAGCGAGGTGAGTGAACAGAGTGCGGGGCATCCGACCCAGAAATTAGCATGCGTTTCGTGGCACGTTTTAGAGCACTTACAGGCGAAGGCCGACCGACAATCCCCTCCTCCCCCCCCCCCCTCCCTTTCTGTTTTCCTACGAACGAGAATTTACAAGACCGTAAACTAAAAGCACCTCGTGAGCCCTTACAAACGAAGGCTGCGGAGTGCATAGAAATTACGAGTCCACAAAAGACTTCCCTCCTGAGCGAATAAGGGAGGGAGAAAGCTAGTGCCGCACGAGGTGGGGGGAGAGGCGAGTCGTCAAGCGAAGCACTGACACGGAAATGTCCTTGCTGGTGGGCCATTCCCAGCACGTCGTTATTGCAGAGTCCACATGCTCCGTGAGAGCTAGTTCCGTGCAGTGGCCGTGCAAGTGGAAATTTCGATTCGGTACGACGAGAACAAAAAGTCCTGATGAGCACTAAATCGTACCTGATACTGTTGGGCAGCGTTTAGGCTAGTCACCACCATGCGGCTGTGCCTGCCAAACTTGAAAGAAGTGCCTCGCAATGTCGCAGACCGAATATGTCGAGCCTACTTTGCCTACTGCTAGATTAGTTTGCGGTGCTGGTGAGCGAAAGGCAATCCCTCCACGTGTGACCCGAGATATCCGTAGTGCAGCACCGCATTGTGGCGGCAGAACGCCGTAGAAGCGGGAAGGCAGTGCGGCAGAACAAAGCACGAGTTCGACAAGGAAGGCTGCGTGGGCGGAGAAGAGGTCTGTGCGAACATGGTCTTTGTTTGCTTCTGCTCGCGCGAGATGAGATGTGGGATGGCATTTGTTTTCTGCCTCCTTCTTTTCTTTCTTCCGTCATATGTGCGGTTCCTGTTTGGCAGATTAAGATGCGCGACACGCCTGGCACGCACCGATGCGCACTTTTGCTCGTCGGGCAAGCGGCTGCGCGGCGGAAGAAGAGAATTAAGGGGCTGAAATTTGTGCCGCGCCGGGCACTGCAAACCATGTGCGCGTGTGCGGTATGAGAGCAGAGAACGTGTGTTCAATAGCAGCAAGGGCTGTCGTATAGGGTGGTGTTAGCGAGCGCAGGAGCTATGAACCTGGACAAGCAGAACTGTCGCTCGAACATGCTGGACGCGAAAATACGTTAACGCAGACTTTCCCGCCGAATAGTGTAGCTCTTTTGTTAACCCTTTTTGTTTAGGGACTGCGCAGCCATCTGCAGATGGGAAAATTAAAGGAAAGCACATTGCGAGAAAGGTTCAGTCAGAGTCGGCTAGCGAACGAAACGCAAGTTAATGATGTGCTAGCCAAAATCAAGAGGGGAAGGTGGACTTGAGCGCGGCATGTAGTGTGAAGAAGAGGTAGCTGATTGATTGATTGATCGATTAATTAATTAATAATTGAGTGATTAAGTATTTAATTGATTGATTGATTGATTGATTGATTGATTGATTGATTGATTGATTGATTGATTGATTGATTGATTGATTGATTGATTGATTGATTGATTGATTGATTGAAAGGGTTTAAATCCCAAAGCGACCCAGGTTGTGAGGGACGTCGTAGTGAGGGGCTCCGAAAATTTCGACCACTGACATCGCACAGTACACGGGTTCGCCTACACCGAAATTCGACCGCCGCGGCCGAGATCGAACCCCCGTCTTTCGGGTAATGTGTTATTATTGCAAAGTGCTTGTCAGTGGAAGGACGACGCACCAGCAAGTGAGAGATAGGCAAGCGGAGAGATAAGATTACGAAATCAACTGAGGTAGGGTGGCATGCCTGGCGCGGAACAGGACTGATTGGAGATCCCTGCCAGAGGCCTTTGTTCGGCAGGGAACTGAACGCACTTGGCGATGAAAATAGCGATTACTGTGAGGCGCTCTGGATCTCGAAATTCACTCCAGACAGGCCAACGGGTCCCCTCAATGTAAGGGTGTATGCCGTGCAGTCAAACAACCGTAGTACATTTACTGTTAGACTCGGTCTTTGTGCACACCTCCGGGGGCACGGGTGACGATGCTGCCGCAACACTCTCGCTTACGGTATGGGAATGTGAAGCGGGACGAGCCCGCGGCTGATCGATTGTGACAGCACCGTACGCTGCACCGGCTACAACTGGCTTGTGCGGAACGCGCCGGGATCGCTCAGCCGATGCGCGTCAACGCGTGAAACGCTCGCCGCAAACGTGCCGCCCGACCGCACCGCCTGAATTGGCCCGAATGCCGCGGGGTTAGGGGGCAGCAGCGCTGGGCGGCTGGCGCTGAAGGGTGCGGATTGTTCGCGAAACGCGGCGAGCCGGAAGGACGACTGGGCATCAGTTTTCAATTTGCGGGAAACGCGCTCTGATCCGACGCGGTTAATGGAGAAGGGCACAAGCTCCTTTTCGCCTTTGTTTCGCTCTCTCTCTCTCTCTCTCTCTCTCTCTCTCTCTCTCTCTCTCTCTCTCTCTCTCTCTGTCGTTTTTCTCGTAATTATTACGCTCCCATCTCTGGCGCTTCGTTTGAACGGAACCACCTCTCAGCTTGTTTCATGCGGGTAAAATGCATAAAGACTGCTCCGGTCTGGTTACCGCTCTCGCGTTGGGCAGGATCTCGAAGCATTTTGCGCACCGCGGGCCATGCATTGAGTGAGTGAATAAACTTTATTGTCCAACAGAAAAGGCTTCTTCCCTTGTCCAGGTCCTCACCCCTAGAGGAGAGGCACCCTAAGGCAGGTGGGAATCCGCTTCAGATGCTGGCCGAAATCCCTTGGATCTCGGTGGCCTCTTCAGCCAATTGAAATATGCGCGCGCTCCTGGCTTACATATGCTGTTGACGCACTTAAAATGCAACGCACGCCTGATATTTTGAAGCGAAAAGCTTCACTATGCTAGGTGAAAGAGTAGTCGCGTAGGCCGGAGAATGGCCTTGAACGACCTTCATACTAACCACGTTAGCCGTGTGTGACCATATGTGGTACAGTTACGGTGTTGAACTCTTGACTCCTGACCTTTACCCATGACCTTTAGTGGACCTTTGACCTCTGGCCTCTGACCTTTGACGTTGGGTGACCTTTGGGTTGACCTTTGACCTTAAGAACATTTGATGGGGTGATATGAAGCCACGTGATGACATCCGATGGGGGTGTTGTAAGGCCATGTGATACCACGTCATAGGCAAGTGGTCATTTGGTTGTATATAGAACGGCTGTTGCGAGCGTGTAGCGGAGTTGCCATGGACGAGCCTCAGACGCTTAGCATGCGTGCCAGCTTTTCGCTTAATTCCAGGGTTAGCCAAGTTAAGCCACTGCCAATTTTTTTTCTTATTCTGTCATAATGCCCAAGCGTTGTGAAATATGTCGCTGCTCGCATACGTCTGAAGTTACTTCTTTCTTTATTTTTTGCAGAAAAGGCTCATTCCACTCCACTGAACAACATTAAACTATGCCACAACTTCCTCGTCCTGCAAACTCGGCGTAGAGAACTTATCACGGAGTGGGTTATCGTCTATGAACTCATGTAGGTTTCTAACATCAACATCAATGAAACCAATAATTATACTGTGAACTGTATCCCGCGTTGATCCTCAGATTTTTGCAGAACATGCCGTCCTTTTCGCTGGTAAAAACACGCGAAAACATTATGAAGCAACATTATAAGAAGGCGGGAGGTCTTGCTAGAAAACATGAACATTCTTTTAACGGAGAGTCTGCTTTTATCCCATTTTTTTATATTAGAGCATATTTACATTCCCCGCCGCTTTGTTACGCGATTAATTTCCTTGCGTTTGTTTTCCGCTAGCGTTCTTTTCAATTCAGGAACAAATTGGATGCATGAATTCGCAGTTTTCTTGATTTGCTTCTGCCGCTGTTCTGTGCCCGAGCGCAGCAATAATTGTACAGTCGGGGTCAAAAGTCTCTGGACCTCGTGATCGGAAAACGAAGCAGATAGCTCTATTATTAGCTGTCGGCTGGCGTCCATACTTGGGCAGAAAAAGAGGATTTCGACTTTAACATCCTCCAGTGTGGCCTGTAGCCGACAGCTAGTAATAGAGCTGTCGGCTTCGTTTGCCGACCACGCGGTCCAGAGACTTTTGGCGCCGGCTATACATACAGGCTTACTAAAATAAAGAGCTGTTCGTCTACTGAGCCAGAGTACCCGGGTTCCAACCCGGTCGCGGCGGCCGCATTTCGATGGAGGCCAAGCGGAAAAGGCGCCCGTGTGGTTTGCGATGTGAGTGCGCGTTAAAGATCCCCGGTTGGTCGAAATTATTCCCAAGCCCTCCACTCCGCCATCTCTTTCTTCCTTTCTTTTATCGCTCTCTCCTTTATTCCTTATCTTGCGGCGCGGTTCGGATGTCCACCGAGATATGTGAGGCAGTCACTGCGTCATTTCCTTTCCTCAAAAACAATTTCAATTTCAATTCTATATTCTCATTAGTGCACCCACCGCGGTGGCTCAGTGGTTAGGGCGCTCGACTACTGATCCGGAGTTACCGGGTTCGAACCCGACCGCGGCGGCTGCGTTTTTATGGAGGAAAAACGCTAAGGCGCCCGTGTGCTGTACGTTGTCAATGCACGTTAAAGATCCCCAGGTGGTCGAAATTATTCCGGAGCCCCCCACTATGGCACTTCTTTCTTCCTTTCTTCTTTCACTCCCTCCTTTATCCTTTCCCTTACGGCGCGGTTCAGGTGTCCAACGATATATGAGACAGATAGTGCACCATTTCCTATCCCAAAAAAAAACAATTATTATTATTATTAATTATTATATTCCCATTAGCGTGCGCTGTACACATGGACGCACAAGTAGACAGTACTCCGCCGCCAGTGATCGTCGACGTATTCAGTACCTCGTAGCATTAAATGCGTTCCTGCAGCAGTCCAGTCCGGCAGTAAACTGGACATGGCTACAAGTTGCGTTCTGAATGTATCTGCAGACAGCATACGAATGCCTCACAGCAGCAGTTCGTCAGTATGCGTTCGTCACTAAAATACGAACAACTTCAGTGCATCTGCGTTAGCTTTGTGCTGAGAGTCCGCCTCAGCACTCTTATCGTGATTTGAGAATCCCCGCTCGAGCAAACAGATATCTATACCAGGCTTGTAATCAGAAGCCGACTTTAGAGAACACACGCCCACGAGCCCTCCTTGATGCGCACTTCCATGTCTTCTATAGAACGACGACATTCGCGGCGCATGCAACTATGCTCGAAAATCTAATGGACGCCGAAATATTCAGAGCGCTAGCACTCCAGCGTATTAAATATTGATTCCCGTTTTGCTTGCCTACTCAGATGTTCTTACCCATCATGTATAATGCAAACGTTCGGCCCCTTGCATAAAGAAGAGATTCGTATTGATGAATGAGCAAAAATAGCTAATATGAATTGGGCTCCTAGCGGGAAAAGCCCGAGTATCATCGAGGCAAAGGCAATGGAGGGACGTTTTCTTACCTGTGTCCTTGAGCAAAAAAAACGTTATCATCATCATGTATTCTTGCCCAGGATAAAATACGAGCAGTACGATGAAGTGGAGGAGAGGGAGGTTCTTGTCAGGAATCGGTGATTCAGTAAGAACAAAAGCACATCATCATCACCCTCATCAGCCCGACTACGCCCACTGCAAAGGCCTCTCCTATACCTCTCCATTAACCCTGGCCTGTGCCAGCCGCCGCCACCCTACCCCCGCAAACTTCGTAATCTCATCCGCCCACCTAACTTCCTGCCGCCCCCTACTACGCTTGCCTTCTCTTGGAATCCACTCCGTTACCCTTAAGGACCAGCGGTTATCTTGCCTTCGCATTACATGCCCTGCCCAAGCCCATTTCTTCCTCTCGATTTCGACCGGGATGTCGTTAACCCGCGTTTGTTCCCTCACCCACTCTGCCCGCTTCCGGTTTCTTAACCTTACACCTAACATTTTTCTTTCCCTAGGCCACTGCGCTGCACTTAACTTAGGTCCCAACCTTTTCGTTACCCTCCACGTTTCTGCCACATAGGTGAGTACCTGTAAGATACAGCTGGTATATACTTTTCTCATGAGGGGCATTGCTAAGCTGCCATTCTTGATCTGAGAGAACTTGCCAAATGTCATCATCATCAGCAGCATCGTCATCATCATCATCATCATCAGACTGACTACGCCCGCTGCAGGGAAAACGCCTCTCCCGTGTCTTTCCAATCAACCCTTCCCTTTGAAAACTGCGGCCAATGTATCACAGCAAACATCTTAAACTCATCCGCCCACCTAAGATTCTGCCCCTCCCCCCCCTATTGTAGCTGGGGTAACTATGCACGGTGTTTTAGAGAAGACTTAAGTAATTTTCAAAAACAGGTTTTTTGCGTTAAAGATACGGCTTTTGCAGCATAGTGTTACCAGTTTTTACGGGCACCAGAAAACCGGTGAATCGTCTTCAGTAGTAAGATGGTTAACTGATTTTTAATAACGAACATTTTAACTATTAAAGTTAGGCGTCTAGTTGCAAATAGAGATTTGTAGCCGGTCTTTAGTAATAGCCATATCAGGTTCTAAAATTTCGAGACCGCAATTAGCCTTTGCGCTGTGGCTCAACAAAAATTGAAATTTTTTACTGGTTTCGTGCGGTGGAAAGGTTGCTTTGCCGGCATGCTTTTCGGAAGCGCATGTATTTTGGCACGATGTAGCAAATTTTGTCGAGTCACAGAGCCGAGAATAATCGCGTTTTCGAAATTCTAAAAACTGATATGGCTGTTACTAACGGCCGGCTACAAATCTTGGATTGCAACCAGTTGCCTAGCTGTGATAGTTAAAAAGTTAATTCCCAGAAATTAGTTATCTAGCTTACTATTTAAGACAATTCACCGGTTTACCGGCGTCCGACGACTCGTATAGAGTGTGGCTAGTTTTTCTACCACAATCTTCCATCCGTCCTTCAACAGATCTGCTGTTACCTGATCCTCACCAGCTCCTGCAATGGTTTGAAGGGGATGTACTGGAAGAGCTACCTGCTTCTGCATTCCTTTCAGCCAATGGATTTCTCCGGTCTGGTGGCGTCTCGTCCTCCAGCCAATGACATTTTTTTTTTTACTCTGATGACATCACTGCCCGCCAGCCAATCAGGATTTTTTTCTGGACGGCGCCCCACGGTCATCGCCGGCTTTTTGCTCCGGTGAGCATTCTATGCTATCGGATATTAATATAAGGTTGCGACCCTTTGCGGCTTTCCATGCGATGTAAAGCAATTATTTTTCAAAGCCACGATTGACCGTAAACATGACACATAACAGATATTTTGGCGAGCGTGCACAGACTAAGCAAGGCGGCGGGATACAATATCCCAGACTTAAAGCTTCAGCACGTACCAATGAGGCCATGGAAAGGAGGGTGTAACACACAGTTGACAATTCGCTGCTTAAAAATAAAAAAGCTCAATCTAAGTTGTTTCAGCTGTTGGCTATTTCCGCCATGTATACAGACGACCACGACCTTGTGAACTGCAAAACAGCTGCAGGAAAAGTCTTGACGCAGTGAGAGTCGGGTCGTAACGATGCATTTAATGAATTCGGCAAAACTATATTTTCGGACGTTCTGAAAGACAGAATAAGCTTAAGTAAAAGTTCGCTTGTCTGAAACTGATATCACGCGAACAGCTTCATGAATTAAGCATGTTCCGTGGTATTCTAAGGGCTCCTTATTAAGAACGAATTGATTTACATTAAGAACATCATAGAGCGACACGTGCAATAGCTTTAGTTACTGTGATACCTTTCATGCGTAATCAAAATGCACTTCTCAACGTATCTGACAAACAAACATATAAATCGTAAAGGAAATTTACATGACGGCTGTTTATGCCTCGAGATTTCGTAATCCCTCGTGGAACCAATAATTCGTAAAACAGCATAAATTTCCATCCATATATTTTTCAGCAGTGCACAGTAGCCATTCCAAATATGGGGCAGGTCCTTATGCGGTTACAGAAATTCTGATTGCAGCCGTTTAAAGGGAACAAACCATAAAGAAACACCGCCGGGAGATGAAAAAGAAACATCCAGAATATTTGCATTAAATTCAGGGAATGAGAAACATCAGTACCTCTTAGAAGTACGATCATAAATTTCAAATCCTAAAGTTCTAGAAAAAGCAGTCTCTTTTTTTGCTAGAAATAATCTTCCAAAACCTGCAAGTGCGGTTTTTTTTATATAATTGCCCTCCATTTGCATACGACGATTTCCATTCCCGGCACAAAACTAACAACCAACGCTAGCGTTCTACGCCCAGTATTAGAAATCATTAAAGTGTTCTTTCTAATGATTGTGGCCAGACACACCTTTTTTTCTGCAAGATTTAGTGCAAGTTTTTCAAGAAACAGACAAATTTTAAAGACCTCCTAAGGATATGGACGGTCATTATGCTGCCTACGACCGCAAAGTTTCTGTTTGTTTTGTGCCTTCGATTTATTATCGAAATCTTGCTCTTCCGTCAATGCTACCGAATGGGCTCATGGAAATCAGTAACGGTTGAGATGGCTTGCGGACGGAATACGATTATTACACCCAGGTAATAATTTGATGTCGTTCTCGTGAGCACGATAAACGTTTAGTCCAAATTGGGCAAGCCAGCGATTGCAGGATGCTTACTCTAGGCAAACGACCGAGACCCTGAGGTGCTGTAATATTTATCGAAACAGCCGAGTAACTTTGGTCATTTCTTGCAACTCTTACCTCGGCTTGAGTGGACGTTTTGCAACGGGTTCGACTGAACTTGAGTAACGCTTAGCCGCCGAAGACAGGTACGCGTATGCTTGCATGTGAGCTTCGTCCTCTTGGTATCCTCATGCTAGCTTACGATTCTTTAGCTGCACTGAAATGCGCACATGCCGACAACTTTCATTTATGGGCCTAATTCTCTAAAGCGCTGGAGTTAAAAGCACTACGTTGACGAATTCCATGAGCACGTATCACGTAAACCGGGTATTCAAAGACGATCTTTCAGTTGACTTTATACACTGAATTTCAAGAAGACACATGTACACACGGAGCGTTACTTCTACAGTTGACTTCTTATTCACAGCGAGCGCGCTATATTAGTGAATACAGGACTACAGGAACAATAATGCGTAAAGAAGACAGCGGAACCTCTCGGGAGCCACCCATGCGGTTAGAACCTGACGGGAACGCCAGTTACTAGCATATTAAAGATACCCAAGGTGAACTGACACATGCCTCATCCATTTTTGCGATCACCGCAGCTTCTACCGGGTGTGTCACCTAATATACTATGCAATCTTTAAAAATAGGCTTGTTCAGTAAGAAGAGCGCTTTGGTGTAGCGCATCAGAAAACACTTTAAACGTGCTAACAGTAAGCTGGTTAACCAATATTGAATAGCTGACTTTCTAACTAGTGTTGGTGCTCTATTTATTAAGAGGCGTGTGTAGCCCACTGTAAACAATACTTATAACTGGTTTTAGAATTTAAAAAAAAGAGCACTTCGATGCAGTGGCCACAAAAATTTTGCCTAGATCTTGCCAAAATATATGCGCTTTCGAAAGGCTTGCAGGCAACGCAATCCCTTCGGTGCATGTACCGCGTCGAAATAGCCATATATATAGATACTGAAACGATTTGCATAATTTACGTGACCTGTGTTAGTTCACCATACCTTTTCACCAAGCAAGGAACTGGCGTTTGCATCAGCTTGCCTCGGGCGAGTCGTGCTGAGTTATTTTACTATCTCCTTTGCCTATTGCTGCGCCTGTGCTACGCGGGCATGTAGAGATAGTGCGCCGAAGGTAGATTGTACCGCCGCTTATGGAGACTATTAAAAATGGTTTGCTCCTGGAAAACAGGGCGTTCCAAGCATAGATTTGACCGCAGCTTTTTCAATTACATCTCCTAATAACAAACGTTAAACCCGGGAGGAAACAATTCTTGAGCACCTCTGGTGTACGTCTTGTCCAAGCAAAGCTCTGGACCCCTCAAGAATGAAACACTCTGCATTCTGCAGCTGCGGCTCCAGTCACCAGCCGCGCGCTGGAATAATAGGCTGTGCATTCGTGCAGGTCAACTGAAAGCAGCCCTCAAGCAGCCGTAACTTTTTTTTTTTAATTGGTTTTTGGGGGAAAGGAAATGGCGCAGTATCTGTCTCATATATCTTTGGACATCTGAACCGCGCTGTAAGGGAAGGGATAAAGGAGGGAGTGAAAGAACAGCCGTAACTGCACAGCCCGAAAAGTCGAAGAGATAGCGAGAAAAGAGGACGCCTGCCAGTTGCAGCCGCCTCCTTGCTCGAAATCCGTGGTGATGTGTACGCATTTCGGCGCAGCTAATGCGCTCGGGAACGGTAGTCGCAACGCCTTACTGTATAGTAAGCGTTCACGCAGAGAGATGGCGCTGTCGTCGCACTTTGCCTTCCTTCCTTTATCTAGAGATGGCGCTGTCGTCGCACTTTGCCTACCTTCCTTTATCTAAGTTCGTTCTCTCGAGTAGCACTAGTCGAATAGGGTGGGAAAACACTGGGCTACTTGGAAGCACCCGCCCTCCTTCTCTTAGGATCTTTTTTGAAAGTCTGAAAAGAGGAAAATTGCGCCCCAAATTTCCGCCTTTTCAGTCTTGGTCGTGTCTCGTTAGTATAGTTTAGAGGTCGGAACACGTTTTGACCTCGAATTAGGCTTGCTATCTCCTCTCACTGGCTTGACAGCTTGAACATTCTATTTTCAGGGCTAAAAGCAACCCGGTGATTCCTACAGAAAACCATGTTTCGTACTTCCTCCTCCTTTTTTCCTGACGGCTCCACGTTTAGCATTTCAATTTTGCGGTCTCATACTTGGCCTGTTTCGGAAATTATGCGCATATTTTGGCGCCTATGCTGTGCCTCTATTTCTTTTCACCCCATCGGGGTATTCTCTAAAAGAAAATATTTGGCCGCTGTAGCTGTTTATTTGTTTCAAGTGTCATTTCCTTTTAGGAGCACATTGTTTGATGAAACTCACGATAGGCCGTTTAGGCAGGAGAGCTGAGCGCATAAATATGCGCTGGCGTTTGCTTTATTATATTAACGCCGCAATCTCTGTTATCTTTCTTTATGCTTCATTATTTTTATCATAGATATAGCGCCATCATATGATTAATCCAGCGCGAAGGAAACAAGGGCAGGAACATACACAACAATTCTGGACAAGAGAATTTTTCAATGTGAGTGAGTTTATGAACACAATTTTTTGAGATATTGTAATATTTCTATATAACAATCAATATATCCGCAGATCTCCCGTCAGAAGGCTTTCGTTTATTTTTGCTTTTGACATTTTTTGCTATCGTCATAAACGCTCCTTATTCAGATTCTATGGCAATCTTAAATGCTCGATGCCAGCGAATGAAAAACTTTAAAAGAAAGATTTTGCTACGCATCCGAAGAATGGGTCGTTACCTTCCATACTTCTAAACCAGTACATTGCAATATTCCAATATTCAACATTTTTGTCCAGAAATGTTGGACATGAGCGAACACCCAACATAGGACAGGCGCTGGACAGGACAGCGCGCACGTCCTGTGATCTTCGTTTTTTAGAACACGCTCTATTCTCTCCGTATTACACATACTTTCTTCTGTCGGTTGCTGTGCGCTTATTTCTTGGCTTTGACAGTTCTGGCAGTTCTGTACTATCTGTGGGGATAAAGACTTTCATGCTTTGTCATTTCTTATTCAGATCTTTTGTCTCCTGACAGAGTTCCAGTACCCTGTCTAGCTACCTTGCTTTGTACATCTATTGCGCATTCCGTAATGTTATTTGTAAGATTATCACCCACTGCTTCAAAAGTCGTCGCCCTCGGTAAAAGCGAAATACTTCCCCCCTTACCGCGAACTAGATTATGTGTTTCTTATGACTAGTGTCCTGCGTTCCCTTCTCAAATACAGGCCCATTCGAGGCCTCGCCATCCTATGGTCCTATGCCATCAGCATCTCCAGTAATAAACATTTCATTGCTCGAGGAATCGAAAGGCTCAATGAGGAATATTGAAGTTTTCTCATTCGGAGCACTTTTTTTAACGGATCGCGCAAACAAATGAAATAAAAATGCAATTTTGACTACTTATTAATCGCACATAAGACGGAAGTGTACATATAACTATTGAGCAATTAAACAGACACAGCTTTTCTTTCTAAAGTTGGAGCCTCCTCTCGAAACTCTATATATGCTCACAACACTGATATGGTGCTTGATACAAATCGCCTTGCTGAAAAAAAAACACAGCTTGGGGCTTTTTTTTTTTTCGAGATGTTTGCCATTAGGCATAATGAGAAAGGAATATAAAGTTAGAACAAGGAGTGTAAACTAGCCACGCTATTAAAGTGGCAAAAATTCTCGATAAAGCGATTATCCAGAGTCCCCTTGCGATAGTCACCTCCAACATTCCATTGCAGGCCTACCTTCCTTAGGAAGCGTCGTCTCAAGGAGGCTGTAGCTGTGCAAGTGATTTCTCTGGTTTGTCCAAGCAGAGCTCATTAATTTCGAAGGCCGCAAACTCATTTGAGGCGCAAAAATAATTCCATTATTTCGTTTCCTACGTAAAATATACTCTTTCGATTTTCCTTGGTACTATAAGCAAAGGCCACACTCAGCACTTATTTTTTACGGCCATGATACCCCTAGTTAAATTAATTTCATGAGAGGAGACTTCGCACTCCTGTAGTATGACCACTCGCTCTTTCACTTCGTACCGAGGGATTTAACGCTTGGGGATGTGGTTAGGGACAGCATTCATCCAAGCGAATTTGTTCGTAGGGTCAGCGCCCTTCCCCTTTATGAATGTGAGTGATGCCACGGGCCCCTCTCGTCCTGTGCTTACTTCATCTGCAGGATAACTCCACTTTTACAGACGTACGTTAGGTGTGTGTGCGTATCTTTTGTCCATGGCTGAGGCAGCATCATTATTAACCCTGCCTCCAAGTCTGACTCCATACTGGCGTTAAAGGTAGACTGAGCCGGAATACCCGGGTTCGAACCCGACCGCGGCGGCTGCGTTTTTTATGGAAGAAAAACGCTAAGGCGCCCGTGTGTCAGTGCACGTTAAAGATCCCCAGGTGGTCGAAATTATTCCGGAGCCCTCCACTACGGCACCTCTTTCTTCCTTTCTTCTTTCAATCCCTCCTTATGCCTTCCCTTACGGCGCGGTTCAGGTGTCCAACGATATATGAGACAGATACTGCGCCATTTTCTTTTCCCCAAAACCAATTATTATTATTACTCCCGGCAGTTCAATTTTTCAACCTCATCACAGACCACGAAGAACGTCACCATTATATGGGATGCCAGCATGCGTCTCATGCTGTTCATTCTACTTTTCGGCATTTTCATCGTTCGGGAGCTTCCGAATCAAGCATTTTTTTGTTTGCCCTCTTAAAGTGGTCTCATTTATTCCATTAAACACTACCCTCCTCAATTAAGGTTCGCGTATTAGTAAACCTACTAAACCTAAATAATAAACTAAGCAAGCCTAGTTTCTGACCTTAATTATTGCATTCTGATGTCTACTTTCTGGGTAGCGGAGATCCATGCACATATTTCAAGATCCAGTCTTTACATCATTCATCCCTAATAAAGGCTGTATGACTACAATATAAAAAATCCAATGTTCCGCACTAATAATAATAATAATAATTAGTTTTGGGGGAAAGGAAATGGCGCAGTATCTGTCTCATATATCGTTGGACACCTGAACCGCGCCATAAGGGAAGGGATAAAGGAGAGAGTGAAGGAAGAAAGAGGTGTCGTAGTGGAGGGCTCCGGAATGATTTCGACCACCTGGGGATCTTTAACGTTCACTGACATCTCACAGCACACGGGCGCCTTAGCATTTTGCTTCCATAAAAACGCAGCCGCCGCGGTCGGGTTCGAACCCGGGAACTCCGAAATGTTCCACACTATTTCGCGATTTTCGAATGCCCTTTCAATTGAATGGCGCCAGACTTTTCTTGCTTCCTATGCAACACTGTCCGGCGGCTACTGGCCGGGCACTTGAACAAGCAATCAGTGAACGCGAAAACCGTCGTTCTAACCCGTGCCGTCTGTACTGATCTGAAGGAGATTAGGGAACGGAATGAAATCCGATTAGAGCTCGCTTTCGAAGCGGCTCGCATTCCGACCTGAGGCACGCTGGCTACCGCGCAAGAACGGCCCTGTCCTCATTCGCCGCTATTCCCTTCTACATCCAGAGTCTGCTTCGTTGGCATGAAATCTCACACGCACAGCACGGACGCACACGCATAATGAGCGGAGACCCACCGCCTTTTCGACATAAACTCCTCACAGAGCCAACCGTGTATCGGCTTACACTCCATTCGCTCTGGAAATCGAAACAAAATGCGGCTATGCGGACCCGGCCGTGTACAGACGCCCACTGGCATGTCGGAAACGTCGCTAACCTTGACAAAGCATTTGTTCAACCTCTTAGAACATTTGCTTTGGATCGTCTAGCATAATGGCTTGCGTAATAGCGGTGCTTACATCGTTCGGAAGGCTGCCCGCGAATCAGCGCGATAACAGTTCGAGAATATTGAGCGCTTGAGGTTTCCTTTGTGGGGAAGGCTGTTCGGTAGACAAAAATAAATTCTGCATGATACAAAATTATACAATACGGTTCGCTAGTTTTCACTTCACTTTAATAACTTGAAAACCCTCGTTCGAGGACATTAATTAAGGGGTGGAGCACACAGAAATGGAAAACAGAACGCTAAGGCGCCCGTGTGCTGTGCGATGTCAGTGCACCTTAAGGATCCCCAGGTGGTCGAAATTATTCCGGAGCCCTCCACTACGGCACCCCTTTCTTCCTTTCTTCTTTCACTCCCTCCTTTATCCCTTCCCTTACGGCGCGGTTCAGGTGTCCAACGATATATGAGACAGATACTGCGCCATTTCCTGTCCCCAAAAACCATTTATTATTATTATTATTATTATTATTATTATTATTATTATTATTATTATTATTATTATTATTATTATTATTATTATTATTATTATTATTATTATTATTATTATTATTATTATTATTATTATTATTATTATTATTATTATTATTATTAATTTTCATTGCTCAAGTACATGTGAAAATCGTTAAAGGAATACAGTTGGGCAGGTGACAGCAGCAATCTCTCGAGGAAGCTTTCAGTAGCGGGCAGTCCGGGGAAAAGATGACGAAGAGACTGTAGTTGTGCGGGCGCGAAGTCGTGATGTCTGCTGCTGATGGCGACAAGTCACAAGTCTGCCGGTCAGCCTAAGCACATAGCGCTTGTTGGCTTACCTCGAAGTTGGTGTATGCGCCTTGAGCTACAAAGGCATAACGGCTACGCAGAGCAATGGCCAGATAGCAGGATGCCGTACTGCCCGACAAAAAATAATAAAATCAGAAAAGAAATTATTACTTGACAAGCTCGGAAAATTAGGCCGGACACATGCGGAAAACAATCAGGAAAAAAAATCAGACATTCATACATGCAAAGCCACACAGAAATGACATTCTTCCATTGTCGCCAATCGCCAGTTTTGTGTGTTTTTCATCGTTGTTTTTTTTTTTTAATACTGCACGGATCACCGCTTGGATCGTTAAATACTGCAGGACATGAAAAACTGGAGAGGGCACTGCTCATATACGCAAAATTGGCCATTCTCTGCTTAAAACTCATAGGCTCCTGGGAGTCCTCATACCACTCCTGGCGCAGTGGTCCAGTGGTTAAGCGATGCGCCACTGCCCTGCGATGGGCCACCGATGGGGTTTGTGAGACCCAGGTTACTCTTCCTGTGCAACCTCTCGCTATCAATCATTAATCTAACTTCCACCTGCCACAGGGGGCAGTTTGCTCACAATCTGATGGGCAGGTTGTGATGACGTCACAAGGCCACATGACCTATAGGTGGGTCTCCCAGGTTGCGTCTCTAGGGATATTTCACTCGCGTCGCCACCGCCGACGACGATGACGATAACGGGTTTTACGCTGAACGGGACCCTTAGCGCTATCGCCTTAATGCTTCCCAGTCCGGCTCGCCTATTGGTACGTGCTAGTGCAATGGGCATCCGGCACGCATGCAGGAGGTGCGGGGTTCGATCCCCATTGCCACCTGGTACCCACCAGTGATAAAATAATGGGTACAAGCTTTCCCCTGATCTAGCTCTCGGCTTATCTGGAGCAAAATGCTTGGAAAATGAGTCTTTGACCCCACATTGAATACTGCAATAAAGGGCGCGGCAATGGGTTTAGCGAAAAAAGCGGGTTTCGCTCCCTGGCGGATAGATGTTCCATCGAGGAAACCCGCACCCCGACACCCACCAGAATATGAGATGGGCGTCCCCCTGTCTTGCGACTGGCTCTGTGATGGTCCAGGGGTAGACACGGCCAGGCTGAGTTCATCCCGCAACGTCTTTTGGGGCACCCGAAATGTTTCTACCAGCAGCCTGAAAAGGCTGTGCGATATGTGTTCCTATGCTGTATGCATATTATGTGTATGTGGTTATCTCAGTGCCCTATTTGTGCTCTGTGTTATTCCTCCCAAGAGGGATGCCCAAGCTGCTAATGCCAGACATGCACGAGCAAGCAAACTGCGCTCCTCATAGCCCATGTGTCGCTTCGGCTTCGGCACATCACAATTTACAATTCAATTTAGAAAGTTACCTTTAGCAAATTGTGCGCGCCGCATTGTATCGGAAGCTATGCAGTTATTGCGCCCATTAAGTTACGTGTTGCGAAGTTTGTCGAAAAAGGTCGTGTAAATTCTTCAAAATTGAGGAAATGAAAGAGTACAGCTAAACACCTTTTTTCCAGCTGATTGCACATGCAGGTGCTCACCGGACGACTTAGCTGAAAGCTTGATACAATCCATTTTAACCCCTAACTGTGAGCCTCGTTTGCCGTTCTGTCCACGAAAGTCATGAGGAAAAGGATCACTGCCCAAACTGCTTCACTCAAATTGTGTTAATCACACACTGTTCATGAAACCAACGTTTGCCGTATAACATAGCAACGCCTCAAGGCCGCGGCATGTACAGGCAAAACGTACCAATGCAGCATGCTCGGGAGAGACCATTTAGCCACAAAACCTCGTGTACCGAGTGGCAAGGCTAGTTTCTTCGATTGCGCTAAACTTCAGTTTGTCTTGTCACCGAGCGAATCATGTCACGTTTCACCCCCCCCCCCCCCCCTCCTTAGTATTATACCACGCACATACTCCGAACAGCAGCCCGCTTTCCCTTGCCAATGCAGAAGCTCAGAACAGCGCACATGGAAATAATGAAAGCCGTTGATCACGACGCTGGTCCTCAATGGTCCCATGATGTGATGCGAGTTTCCCGTGTACTGTCATTACAAAGGCTTCGACATGATATGATCTGGCTTACGGGCACTTCACACCAGTTAACGTACATCTTTTTCCAAAAGTTTAAACCCCAAGATGTTTCGCTTCTGGGCCTTGCTGTGCGGCTCGGCCCATCCCCTTGAAGGTGACAGTAACTGTCATCCTTGTGTCTCCGGAACCTAGGACTTCTATGGATGGTGCAGCAACCGTACTACATTGCCCGGCTTGGAAGCGAACCACCCTCAGCTCCTTATGACAAAGGCTATACCTCAAGTAGCCGACACGCTAGGCGATATGGACTGAGAGTAGGAGGGTAGAAATAGAGGTAGCGATGTGTCATATAAGTAGTGTGATTGATTGATTCATTCATTCATTGATTGACTGACTGACTTATTGGCTGATTGATCGATCGATCGATTGATTGATTGATTGATTGATTGATTGATTGATTGATTGATTGATTGATTGATTGATTGATTGGTTGAATTAAATAAAATGCTTCACACTGTACCAGCACCCTTTGCTCTCAGGCTCTCTATCAAAAGCGCCCGAAATATTATTCACGTTGTATCACAGAGCACGCAAAACTGCGGCACGCTCCGCACGTCGAGAGCAAGACGAAAAACGGCTGTCTATATGAATGGCGGGGCAGGAGAGGCCCGCAGGCGGGAACTGCAGTGTGGCGGTGCACGCACGTCTCAGAATGGCGAATCGATAGCTAAAGCAGCCGTCTGAAACACTTTGAGGGTGAGAGTAACTTCGCTTCGCAAAGGCGTGCGCAGCCACAGCCGTTCCGGAAACCTTGCCATATCCGCCCGCAGCAGCAGACATCGCGTCGCCGTTCCGTGTAATGATCCCATCCTTAATACCGGGCCTGCAGAACAGCAGCGCTGCGAAGGCACTTGCGCCACCCATATCCTCGAAGCAGTTGCGTGCCGCTCGGTTCTGCCCAATTGCTAGCCTCGAAGGTTCCGGGGCTGCACACCGGATGTATTCACCGCACCACAACCGCACCGCAACACACCGGCCCGCATCGAAAGCGTTTTGGGAAACAGTTGCGCAACAAATTACGCGCAGAAACACTGATGCTGCTGAACGCGTATGGTGTGCGAGGGGAAGGGATGCAGTAGCAGTGCAGGCGTGTCTCTCAATGGGAAGAAGGCCCTTGGACGTCGTAAGAATATGCTAGACCGCACGGGGAAGAAGCGCACGAGTCGAATGAAGCCGTCTGTGCAGTATACAGACCCACTAAGAAACAAAAGCGCGCAAAAAAATGGTATCAAAAATTTCGTCACGGATAGTCACGAGACTGTGCTTGCAGACAGAGTGCCTGCGAAGCCCCGTTTCTGAAGGTAATTATGTGTGGATGCAGAAGCACTTGAAGCGCTTCGGCGAACAGGAAAAGCATGGGAACCCGCAAATAGCGCAAGGAGTGTTCAATGGGCGAGCATTAGTGTGTTGTGTCTGTAATCTGGATTCGGCGGTGAAGCTTGTGAGCGTGCAATCGCGAGAACCGGCGCCAGCATGGAGTGGACGCTAGAGAGGCGCCTCAGTTCCGCCGCGTGTTTTCAATACTAAACACTAACTTGCACACAAAAAAAAGCATTGAATATCAAAGAAAAGAAGGTGCCGTAACTTCCCCACTCACGATGGGAGCCTCAACCGTACCGTGAGGTAAAATTTGAAGGAAGTAGCTTGACCGAAGACAGAATGAGGCACCCGAATCGAAGGCTCCCTAAATGCTAAACAAAAGAAGATAGAGTTAATCGAAACTCCCTTGGGAGTATACGACAGGTGGTAGCGGGGGTTGCGTAGATATGAAAAGCGCAGTAACTGTTTCATTCATTCGCGCTGAACACTTCCAGAACGCTGTAAAGGAAGGGGATGAAAGAGGCGGTTTTACGGGGGAAAAAGAATGTCGCGCTATAGTGGACAGCTCTTAATTGACGCTGATCACCCGGGGGTCCATCAATGCTCGAAAACCGAAGAGGACACGGAGATTTTCGCTATTTGCCCCCATCAGAAAGTCTCCGCCACGGTCGGGATTTTATCCGACGCGCCGAAATGCCACAGCCGCTGAGCCACCGCGGCGAGTTGGAAATAATGAAGGCCAGTTTCTTTCTTTTTACACTGCAGTAGTTGAGAAACTAAACGCTGCAGGATCTTAGCGGGAATCAGAGCTAACTTCTTATAAATCTTTTCTTCCCTGAGGCATGAGCGCCCACCTGCCGTAGTGATGCAACAATACCTCTCTATCCACTGCATTGAGTGTTGAGCTCGTGGCGACCCACCATGGCTCTGGGCGTAACTAAGATGCTCGATTCAGGGCCTCCGGGATCGGTTTCGAAACGACGGTCCGGCGCACATGAAAATGGCAGCGTGCGCCGAGCCACGAGCTCCGCCTTTCGATCTAAACACCTTGCAATTAAGTAATTGTCATATGTGAAGACGTGGCAGGTTTTTAACACGGGCCTCCCAGAAGAAACTGACATTAAGTGGTGTAGGTGCGCCTTACCTCAGAGATAGGAGCTAAAGCGCTAGTGATTGCAGGTGTTAGGTAATTATTTTTTTCGAACGAAGAATTTGGCAAATAACGACATTTGGCACTTTACTGCGCTATAGGCTTATACTGCTGTGGTGGTGGCGAGAGTGAGTATACGTCATATTTCAAGCGCCTCCAGCTTCAAATTACAGAATACGAGTGTATATATAGTTTTGCTGAAAAAGAAGACGGCATTGATATCAAACTCTGGATACATTATAAAACACATTTGTTACTGAACGCGGCAACTTTTTTAGGTTACATGCCCCCACTTCAGCGTAAAAGGTAAAAGCGACGCCTTTTCACTTTTTTTTTTGGGGGGGGGGGGGGGCAGGGCGAGAACCAATATAATTTGTTTGTACTCAGAATTAAATATGTTCTTTCACGGCACATGTTATTCTTCTTTCTGATTGCCTACGCTTTGTTTGATATTTTCAAGAGCCAGGAACCAACCACTGGATACGCTTCTTAGGGCTTGTAAGTTGAAGTAATACACACCGTGCACTCAGCGATGTAAATAGTATTTACACTCCGTTCACAGTACGCAGGCACTTGTACAATGTCTACACCCTATATAGAGAGTTATGGGTGGATCAACCTTGTCAGGGTACAATTGATTATACACATCGTTGAAGTGGTTCCTCTTTGCCCTCCACTGCATAGTATATCTTCTAATCGAGATGCAAAAACTGGAAGCTAATCGCGCGCGCACCTCCTTGCAAGGCACGTTCTAATCGCCACTTGCAGTGAGTGACGAAGAAGAAGTATTCCATCCCGCGGCCATGAACACAAGTCGTTCCAGTGCGGTTTCAGCAAAGAAGCCTCCGGCGGCGCCTCAACGGGTAGAACGCGTGCAACCCGTCGGCGATGTCATCCCGTTCGGACAGGGCTGGTACCAGGCAGTAGCACTGCTCAACAGCCTGTTGGCAGGCTGCGCCTTCCTCTGCCACACGTCGAGCGATCGCCTCACTTCGCGCGTCTTGGATCACTGGTGCAGGCCTCCTGACACCTACGGAAACCTGAGTGCCGACGAGTGGAAGCATATGGCGATCCCCCGCCATGAGGACGGCACCTACAGCCAGTGCACCAGGCGAGACCCACCAGACGCCGGCGAATTCTCGCAGATTGTGTCTTGCGTCAGCTGGGACTTCGATCGCAAGGACAGCGGTGAACTCATCGTGAGCGAGTGGCTGCTGGTGTGTGACCAGCGCTGGCTGCTGGACGCGGGCTTCTTCATCTACTCCACCATCTCGCTCCTGTGGCTGCCCGTGCTGGGCACCGCTGCTGACCGCGTCGGCCGCAAAATCGTGGTTGTGCTCTCAGTGCCTGCGCTGCTCTTCACCGGATTCGCCAGCCTCGTCACCGGGTCCTTCCAGTCCTTCGTCGCACTCCGAGTCGTGGTGTCCGGAACGACGGCAGCCCTTCTGGTCACGCTCATCGTCGTCCTCTACGAAGTGACTGTCCCTGCCCAGAGGACGGGCTCCTGCTACACAGCTCTGGCACTCATGCACATCAGCGCAGCCTTGGCCATGACCGCAGCCAGGACCATTAGGCTCGGCTGGAGGTACATCTACCTGGTTCCCATGTTGCCGACGTCGCTTCACGTTGTCATGTTCCTGACGGTAGATGAGTCGTACTCGTGGCTCATGACCACTTGGCGGACGAAGGTGGCCGAGCGCGTCGCGCTATTCGCCGCTTGGATGAACGGCGTTTCGGCGGACGAGTGCGTGACAGCGCTGACGAAAACCGTGCAGGGCATGGCCCAAGTAATCGAAGGCGACGCTACCGGAAAGAGCCCTCGCGAGTCCATCTTTTCGCCAGAGCTGCGCCAACGGTCGCTGCTCTTCTGCTTCATCTGGTGCGTGGTGCACTACTGCTACAGCCAAATCACCCGAGCCGGCTCCTTGCCTCTGAACAAGACCACAGTCGTCGCAGCAGCGCTGAGCATGGCGCCTGCTCACATCGCCTGCTACGCTGCTGTCTGCCGCTTCGGCACCAAACGGCTCGCCATTGTTGCCATGCTTCTACTCAGCGCATCGTCCACCTTCATGGCGGCAGCGTACAACAGCTCGCCGAACACAGCGCTTGTACACGCGATGACTGCCGTTCTCAGGGTCATGGCAAGCGTCGTCAGCTCGCTCTGCATCTGCCTTCCTATCGAGGCTTATCCAATCAGGACTCGGTGCATGGGCGTGAGCTTCGCATTCGCTGTCGGCTGGGCGATCGGCAACGGCTCCGAGCTGGCCCTGCGCCACACACCCATCCAGCGAACTGACGTGAGCCTGGTCTCCATGTCACTGCTTACGGTGGTTGCGGCAATGGCTGTTAATAACCTGCCACTGCCCGGATTTGGAGACGACGACTCGACGTCCACGTTTTCCCGCCGGGCCAGCATGGCGAGCAAGGATGACATCAGGCGCAGCTTTATGGAGTCGCTTGTGCCTTTGCCCAAACGGCCAATCATGACTCGGAAAAAGTCAGCGAGGAATATCGACTGCCTGCCGGAGCAGTTTTCTTTGAGACTTTCGAGAATGTCATTGCATTCTGATTCGGAATGAGTGGGATACAAGTAGTGAATATGCACTCGTCTTAATAAGCAATCACGACTTTGTTGGTCTTAGAGTCTTTCTTCAAATATTTCTTTCTTTCTTAGCTCCTTAAATATCAGATGCGGTGTTCGCATGACATTTTCAAATCCTTTTTTTTTCTGCTCTCCATTCAATCCGTTTTTGCGACTGTGATGCTCCTTCAAACTTGCCAGTGTGAAATGCGCTTCTTCATAAATTTGGTGCGCGTGTTTACACGGTTGTTATGCTTAAGAAACCTTCGGGTGGTTAAACGCGTCCAATATGGTTTCTTCAAATCACATTGCTGACGTCTGTGATTTTGGTTACAAGAAAACTATACACCTCTAGCAACTGAACTGGTTTTCAATGCCTCTCAGAATTTTTTTTGTCAGACAACATGCATGCATATGTATGCATGTGCATATGTATACATGGCACTGCATACATATGTATGGAGCCAGTTGTTGGCTACATGCCTGAAAACTCTGTAGTGAGTTTCTTCGACCGGAGTTACGCCGAGGGCGGCATTGGCTTTGACACGAGGAATTTCCGAGTTAGACAAGGCCTTTCGAACACCGCTAAAGCAGTCATGAATATTTTTTGCTTGGTTTCTGTCTCGTTGAACAAGCAAATGCTGGAACCTCTAAACCACGATTTCTTGATTTTGTTTGTACAGACCTCCCCAACTATGACTGTCGATTGAAGGATAGCGCTTCAATCGGGTAGAAGCCCTCAACATTGCTAAAAAGTAAAGCTATCGACCATCTTCATCGTGTTTTCGCGTCTTGTCAAAAATGGAAATCATTCACTCTATTTCTCGAATACAGCAGGATGCGGCAGAAAGTTAGATGGGCGGATGAGATTATGAAGTTTTCAGGGAGGATAGGGTGTCCGCAGCTGGCACAGGAGAGTTAATTGGAGAGATATGGGAGAGGTCTTTGTCCTGCAGTGGGCGTAGTCGGGCTGATGATGATGGCGATGCTGATGATGATTATGATTATGTTACATGGCTCTCTGTCAAGCCGTTATGTGTTGTGCCGCTTGAAGATGGTATAAATACATCGTAAGCACTAAGCACCTGTGTGGTCTGCAATGAAGGCACAGTTCGGCACTATCTACCGAGGAGGCTGGTTGCGCACTTCAAAATTTTGTTCTCTCCTCAGACAAAACCCGACCGCGGCGGCTGCGTTTTTATGGAGGAAAAACACTAAGGCGCCCGTGTGCTGTGCGATGTCAGTGCACGTTAAAGATCCCCAGGTGGTCGAAATTATACCGGAGCCCTCCACTACGGCACCTCCTCCTTCCTTTCTTCTTTCACTCCCTCCCTTGTCCCTTCCCTTACGGCGCGGTTCAGGTTTCCAACGATATATGAGACAGATACTGCGCCATTTCATTTCCCCAAAAACCAATTATTATTATTATTATTATTATTATTATTATTATTATTATTATTATTATTATTATTATTATTATTATTATTATTATTATTATTATTATTATTATTATTATTATTATTATTATTATTATTCAGACAAAATTTGCTCGAAATTCCCAGATTACAAGCAACGAATTTCGTGCATAAATTAACCAACTGACGTATTTTTATCTCGAGGGCCTTGATCCCTAATATAGGTTTGAGTCTAAAAAGGCACTTTTTGCGAACGTTTCAAGTTATATTCTCAAAAAGCCTTTTCAACAGAATTTCAAATTATTTTTAGCATAAACTGCAGAAACATGTGAGAGCCAAAAAAAAAAGTATTCTGGCTGAGACGTTCACAACCTTTATTTTTTAAAAAATCGTTAAACGCCACATTTTTTTTCTCTTCACGCAACTAATACAACGCAGAAAATTCTTGCATGGCTTCATTAATGAAGTCAAATAAAAAAGAACACAAGTGTAATATTCTAAAAAAATATTCGTCATTATGCCCGTTTTCAAATTTTATTTAAAATTTTTGAACTTCAACCAACCATTGCTCCTTCTAAGAAACTTCAAAGCGCGCTCACGTGTGCAAAAACATTTCTTCGAAAAAATACTTCGTTGAAATTTCATTCACACAATCGTCAATTAAACCTTTTTTTTTTTTTTTCAGAACAATCGACGGTGACAGCTATTGGGGACTAGGACATTTTGCTTGGAATGACCCCTTTCTTAGTGGATGCAGCAAAGTATTTGATGGCGCGGGTAATTGCTTTTGTTAACAGTTGTCACTAATTTACTGCTAGGACATTTAATAGAAAGCATTGATACTTCAGATTTTTTAAGTGTCCAGAGCATTTTTTAGCTCGACATACATTTGAAGTATCCCGCCAAACGCCGCCAGCAAGTTGACCAAACCTACGACAGGTAGCGCCACACATGCATTTTCAAGTCTAGGCTTTACTTTTGTAACGTGCAAAACCACGTGTTTCGAGGATTGGGCAGCTATACCTAACGTAAAATATCTTATCAAGCTGTCGTGTGTCAACGGGGCCCCCACTTCAGTTCTTTTTATTTTAAATTTGAGTAGAAACATTTCATCAGGAAGAACAAATGGCAATACAGAGTTTTAAAAAAAATTATGCGCCTGGAGGCACACCATTTATGTCGTTCTAGACGTTGATGCGCTGCAGGGAATCCTAACCTGTCCTTAGTGCACAGATCCGCAGTGGTAAAATTACAGGTTCTGCACTCATATGAACCTGCCAAGGAGCAACAGGCTTCGTCTCTAAACTACACTCGAAGTGCAGCACCTTCTCGTGACGGGGCATCTTAGTTTTCTATTTCATTTTATTTTGAACAAATGAAAAGAGATTTGTTGGCTCACACAGTCATGTGAATGGCAACAATGAATGTACGTGCCGTTTCAGGACACCGGAAAAGAAAAGAAAAAAGGAATTACGCGCAAGGCAGCAGGTGGCGTGTCAGAGCATCACCAAATGCAAGGTATGCAAACAAGAAAACAATATTCGGCAGGTAGTTTCACACTCGCAAGCTCAGCCGTGACAATCTTAAAATACTAGCGGTCTTCATTAGTCGCCAACGTGCGCTATGTGATGCTCCACGCTACCGACGTCATATGGCATACATGAGGAGACAGTTACTTCTACACGATGTCATGCCGGCCGGCTGCAAATAATCTAATCTAATAAAAACGGCCTGAGACAGAAAAATTAGTGCGCAATTACGAGGGATCAAAAATACTTTCAGAGCTGTAGAAGCTATCAACTTATCGTCGAGAGGAAATTAGACATGGTATGCAAAGGCGAGATTTCTATTTCGTTGTGTCCTCAAGCAGGTAGAACGTTGTCAAAATGTTGCCTGAACAGTCTAAAATGTCAGTAAATAAAGCTGTTAAACGTTTATAATGTCGCCTTTCTTGATCACCATGTAACGTTACGACTAGCGTTAGTACAATATTTGGATAACATTCATGTGACGTTATCCTTATGTTCAGTTGAAAGAAGTGTAAAATGACATTGCCGCTTAGTTTGTGACGGCAGTTGGGCAAAACACACGCACATCCTACTTGAATGATACTCTGCAAATGCCAAGCGCAAATAAACTTTCAAAGCAAGTGATCGCAAGGTTCTTTATTTTGCACTGTGCAACAAAGCCCGTAATTAATGCAGCAAAAATTTTAGCGGCGATCAAGTCAAACGATCAACTCATGCAGGAAACACTGCGCCACAGAAACATTGAGAACCAGAAAACATCACCGCGCTGTGCGCGCGTATACAAATGCGTGTGACTTTCAGCGAGCTTATATATCCCCACATGAGGTCCTCGATTTAGAGCCAGTGACACTCTCCAGTCGAGTGAAGTTATTTTGCGCATTTTTAAACTTGTAATGGCAAAAATTAGAAACACAAGTGAGCACGACCGTGTTTCTAAAACATTTAATTAAAAAAGCCATATTAGTCCGCGCTGCCACCTTTTTGCGAGCATTTTGCAAATGCATTCGTTAAAAACGCACATTCTAATTCTCAAGAAGGCGCCTCTCTGAGCCCTATTCATATGGTGCTTTGTATCCTCCTGTTGCGTTGCATTCACTGGGTTCACGAGAAGCAGCAGGACACAATAAACTACATTACCAGAGCATTATTGACCTTCTCAGTATTTATTGCAAGTTAAGGTTAACAAATGTTATCTAATAATGGACTCAGAAACATCGGCGAGTAGTTAGTATCCAAATTTGGTTATTGTGATGTAGTTCGTAAACATCAAGTGTACCTCAGGCAACGTTACAGCAGCATCACATTTTGTTATTCAGCATTGCATGGCAGCTGGTACTTACAGGCAACGTTGAGGCAGCATTTTGCGTAACTACACTCCCCCCCCCCTCCTTCCTCGCTTGAAGATATGCCGTACAAATCGGAAGTACAATACTGGCATCTGGGAATATGTACGACCTTCAAGTAAAGGGTCTGAACCGAAAACTTTATGCTTTAGGTTTGGATGCAACAGCAGGCTCATTGTGAGATTTCGTCACATAAATGACCCGACACTCAGCCACCGCGGGCTCAACTAAAAGTTGTCACAAATGTTTAACGCGTTACCTTTAAAATTTACTGTTCGTTTTCGATAACATATTGGTTAACGATTTCAAAGGAATCTTTACTGGTGGCCCCACAGCAGCCATGATCTTTAATTTTATGAACACATTGTCTTGATATTCTAACTTAGCTCCCAGACCTCCGTGGGCCAAATCTGAAATCTTGCGATAGCAGGTGTGATTGCAACTGACATCACTTGCTGACACAGCCTTCGTATTGCACCGGCGGTTGCAGTTCAGACGCGCAGTATCATTTTGTACTCAGTTTATTATTTCAGCGTGGTCAGTGTAGTGCAGATAGGTCGTACGAAACTATTTGAAGCGCCTTTGTACGCCATCTGTGCGCCATAGCGAAGCGGCTAAGGTGGGTAGAGGAAATGTTCAGTACGCTGCGAATACGTATCAAGGAGTGCGCAGAAAGGTTTCAAAATTTCTCAATTTGTCCAATTTCCTCAAAATAGGAAAAAAATTCAAGGCCTGCTGCTGCAGCGCAGGACAGGAAGCGGAACTTAAAATGCAGTTCACTGTTACTGCCACTTGCGCGAGTCTGCATTTGATATCCGTAATATGTTCTCTCCTTTGTTGTACACACCAACCATGATTGCATTTCTTGAGTCATTTTATATTTTCTACATGCACTTTCAGACTTTCTCTCCCAAAACATCTCTTAAACACAACGTGCCATGTCAGCACTGCTTCCACTCCGGCTTAATTCTCTTCCTTTCATTAGAGGGCTTCTCCCTCTCTCGCTGTCCGTATATTTCTAATTGCACGAACAAATTCTAACGGAGCACCCGTTTCTAACAAAAGCCATATGTCACTAATACGGTCTGCGCTACTGTGTGCTTCCTAGAGTATTCTCGGATCATGTATGGGAAACAACGGCCAAGGGTTGACAAAGTCGGCGATGTGTTGATTGCACACTAAGGCCACAGGTCGTTTCTCAATAAGTGACCTGTCTGAGGCGAATGTTAATCGCCATGCTCGGGCCAGGCTAGGCGGCCCTGCTCGGCCCGATGAGTTTTACTCAGCCAGATTACCACAGTTATGCCGCTTGTGATGGCAGGGCATGGTGCACTAAATAGCCGTATGTCAGAAAAGCTGTGTCAAGCATGCCCCGCAGCAAACGACCTCTTGCTCTTGCCATATTTTAAAAACCCCCAAGCTCAGCCGCACCCTGCACAATTTCCCCGTGTAGGTTGCCACGGTACACGATACGGTGAAGCAATGTGGGGCCTTTTCATTCCCGCGACTGTAAATATTATAACTCGGCCGCTTAATAGATTATATCGCAACCAAAAATTTTAGTTGTTCACCATTCTCCTTTAGCGGCTCCTTAATATTGTTAACGTCAACCTGCAGGCCCTTGACGGTTGGTCTCTTGCTTTACCGTCTACGGTTCGGCGTTGCATTTACAAAGCAATACACGTTCCGGAATGGGATGGTCGACAGCCCTGCTTGTGAAAGATGTGGCTGCGAAGAGACAATTGCACATCTGCTGTGTGAGAGCCCTTCTTTTGCGACCGAAATACGTACGCTGCGCTGTGCCCTGGACCTCCTCGGACCTCGCCCTTTAACTGCAGGATAAAATACTGGGACCGTGGCCACAGCAATAGACTGCCCTCAAGGCCTACAAGGCCGTGTTTTGCTTCCAGGGAGCGACTGGCTCGAGGGACCAGTTGTCGTTACTGTTCTCCCCGTCCCTTCTCTCCTTCCCTCTTCAATCCCTAATCCACTTCCCTAATGCAGGGTAGCCAACCAGAACACCCTTTTGGTTAACGTCCCTGCCTTCCCTCTTCCTCTCTATCTTTCTCTCTCTCTGCTTGTGTTTTCATGGGTATTTGATGACGGTGGCTGTGGTGGTGAGGATCAAGTGTTTATATTTTAAAAATGCCCGTAAAATATACGTCTTTCACGTGGCGCGGCCGAGTCGCGTGAGCTGCAGCCGCTTTTGTTCTGAATTCGTTTTATTTCCTTGTCACGGCTCCTTCGTGTGCGGGGCTTTGAGAGAATGTAAAACCGAAATGTGCTGGTTGAAAGGCTGGAGGTGACTCAAAGAGATGCCATGCTGAAGACGGGAATAGCGTGCTGCAATTTGGGCGCGGGTATTTGCACGGCGCAGGGCTTTTGCAACGTGTGCTTCTCTCCCTGGACAATCGAGCTGCAACTATGGCACTATTTCTGAACTACGGGAGCGCCTCTATAGCGTACGACACCATGTGAATGTGAACGCCTATAGCTCCGATAGGAAGCTTGACTTATGTCTTGGGCTGAAAGTTTTCTCTGCTCGACAATGTCAAGTTATTAGCTCTAAATGCTGAGATGCTGAGAGTGGTATACGAAATGATTATTTACAGTAGTATACGAAATGATTATTTACATAGCAAGACACGTGTAGCTGGAACAGTGTAATATAGGTTTTCTCTCACTGTTGCGGTAATACGCAGAAACAATGCGTGAATATATATCTATTTAGTAATGCGTGCATTGAGTCTGAACAAAACAGAAATTGAGCGTGTTGGAACGGACAGTACACGAGTAAATTAAACTGTCAAGCTCAAATATAGATCATGTGCAGGTGAACGCTGGTCCCGTTGGTGCATACGGTTCCGGTTGCTTTTATCCCGGGAGTTCTGATAGTCGGTATTTCAGTGATGTGCTGTGATGAGGCTTCGTGAATGTGGATTGTTTCGCTGGGCCACTGACATTTTCCCGCTGCCATGTATAAAATATTAAACAAAAAATGTAACGTTTTCGAATTTATCCCGAATATAAAACATCACTGTGCTCTTTCTGATAACATTTTGATGCCATAATGCCGTCTTCTTCAGCGCGGAGCAGGCGCAACGGCGTGCCTTCAGTTCGTTTATCATTTTTGTCCTTTCATGGGCGTTTTGTATAGCGTTCACTTTCCGTTTGCTCTAAAATAAGGTTAACTTGCTGCCATTTTCAAGTTACATATTTAGCGGTTGCGTGTATTGGTTCATATTTTTATAAGGAATGGGAGGAGCGTGAGGTGCCCGTAACGTCGCCAAGGCTGTTCGAATGGCATTTATTCGCGGCCACTAATCTGCGATGAAACACCGCCCGCTTTCCGTGCAGTTCAGAGTCACGCAGTCCACGGCTTCGCACGTTTTGAAAAGATGGTGATTCAGAGAAGGTTTGGTTTTTTATATATCTTCACCGGGAGACTTCAGATCAACCAACCAAATTGCAGACAAGGGCATTGTTAGCGCGGGCCGAAAAATACTGTCGACTGTCTGTTCTCAACATTTCTGAAGATTTGACCCTGGCGTCAAGGTTTACAGTGGCTTCATGGACTGTGAGACATCCTGTGAAATGTTCGGGGCTAAATTTCAAGTGTCCAGCTAAGAGCCTACACATCAGTGAAAGGAATTGGGCTATCAGGACGATGTAGGCTGAGGAATGCCTGGTGTAGACTTGTAATCAATGGGAAATAATGATTTCGTTAGACTAGTCGAAACCATTGTTGCATGGAACTGGTGGGATTCGTTATATAGGTCACCTCAATCGCACCTGACTTGCACCCGTTATCGGCTTCCATAGAGGCGAGAACATAATGGCACGGGGCTGGTTCTCAACTAATGGAGTTTGTCTCTACCGAATCCAAGGCACCATAACCGAAATGGCTTATCGAGAGTTCTTCAAAATGTGGTGTTTCCTTAGGCATGCAAGAACTTCGATTTTGGGCATGTGTCTGAAATGAACGATGACCCGAAGCACTCTTCTACGCTTGTTAAAATTTGTTGAAGGAGAGGAGAATTAACTTATGAAGCCCAGTCGGTATGCTAGCATCCATTCAAGTGAACATATTCGGATAGACTTCACCTGTCGTCTGAGGGGCATAAAAGCCAGCCCCACAGAAGTGAAATTAGACCAACTGCTGCTAGAGCGAGGAAACGTAGTCTAGACGTTCAGTTCAATGACGGCTTTCTGGATTCCATGCCTCGAAGGTAGCAAGCAGTGATCGACACAGAAAGTATGTGTACGAACTTCGGATGGCAATAGATTTTTGTGAAAAGGCATTTTTAAAATCGGTACCTTATTTTCTAATAAGAACCCATATTATCGCCGATGCCTTCACACAATAAATTTGCTTTGTAAGCAAATTATGGTTTAATATTTTTATAAATGTTGGTTTCTATTGTGCAGAAAAGTCCGATATTGTCTTCCTATAAAGCTCATGTGCAAGTATTAGGGCGATGAAAAAAAAGTTAAGCTCGAAAAACAGAAATATCTTATCTTTTTGTTCACTAATGTATATTCTGAAATCGCACGAAAAACTTGGTGTGCTGGCTTGTACATTAAACCATTACTTTCGATCATTACTTTTGATAAACGAATGAGTATAAACATCCGTTCACGCGAAACAGCATCCGAAAAACTGTGTCCCTGCACTGAATGCTGTAGCGTACGCGAAGCGCGAAGCTTCCGCACAAATTGCTACTCTATGAATTAAAACGTGAAAGTAGTGTTTGGAGTAAAATGTAAAAGGAGAAAAAGTAAAACTAATGAGCGGCTACTACTATTCATTATGGGTCGTACGTGGCGGCATTTGGGGCACTGGCTAAAGAGGGAAGCCGTAAATATGTTGTCACTACTTCAGACTGCAGTTAACTTAATCAATGGTATAGTTGGAAATTCAGTGGAAGCGGAACCTTCGATCATTTCAAGGGCACGTAACACGAGTGTTATCGCCCGATTGATTATCTTTCAGTGCCAAGCACAGTGGGTCGATTTTCCACCTTACTGTTGCATCGGTCCTACGTTTTTTATTAGCCTTTCGATATGCTGCGTATTGTTTGGGCAGGCACATTTTCTAACGATGCGTCGCTATTTTCTTGCATTGACCAAGCAGTAAGCCGATCATTACAATAGATGATGTGCACCTGTCTCTAACGGAGATTATTTTTCTCGTAAGAGAAGAAAAAGCACCTAATCTCTACTACATGATCGTATATTGGCCAAATCATTCCCCAGCTCCCAATAGACTATGAGTAGAACTGCCCTCATATTCACCTAGAAGACAAGTGTTTCTAACGCCGAAGACATGTGAGCGTCTCCTTTGATAAAAGGGTGATAACAAAGAAGATCAAGAACTTCCTGAGGTTCGCGCTCACCTACTGCTTTCGGAACATGCAGGAAAAGTTACATAACTGTTCTGGCTGCGAAGAGAACAACCGCAGATACAGGATAAATTTTCGCGCGTGACATATATTATCCCGGCTGCATTTGAGTTTCCGTGTCCGGTCTCCAAGCATCCATTTTCCTGGTATCTGTTTCCACATTGTCCGCGCATTTTTTGCCAGTACGTCTGTCCGCGGAGGTGCACCTGAGCAAAGGTAAGTCAACCACTTCTTCGGACTTGTGCTTTGCCCAGGTACACCTAGTGTGCGCGTGTATCCAACATCCCTTAGCTAGCGCTGTAATGCGTGACCTTCAGCATTAACTCATTTCAAGCAGGAGGCTTGTCCAGCAAGCTTTTTAGCTCCTGCACATCCAGTATTGAAACTCTTACGAGATATAAACATTACGTTGACGCGCCATCTCCATTGTCGAAGGGGTGCATGCACAAAATTTCGAATTGCAAACAAATGATATGATTTGTTCCATGTGCGTAAGGAAGTCAGCAAGTTTCAGTCGCCGGCGTTGAGTGGAACATAATTTCATGATTTTCAATTTTCCCCAGGAGCCGCTCGGCATTTCCACCCACATCGCCAGACGTCCGTCAAGGTAGACTTGCCCCCAATTATTGCGACATCACTGAACCCAGTGGTTGTTCAGAGTAACAACCAGTGCTTGGTGGCGACGCGACGTCATCAGTATTGTGGTAGTCATGGTTGGCCAGTCAACCATGACGTCAAGATGCATTTCAGCGCTGGCCCCGATTAAGACCAAAACTGCCACTACGGAATCGTTTTTAATGATTTATTAACGCTGTGCACTCCTGTTTTGAGCTTATTTTCATAATTACTAGGCCCGTAGACCTCTTTCAGGGCAAAAAAAAAAAACACCCAAAAACTTCGTGCCTGTATTCTTTAAACATTTGCTTATCCCCTGCGGAAGTTGCAAGCCGCAATGCCAGTTGTTTCAAACAAGCCGACTTGGCTTTGCTGCCAAAGGTCGTTGAACACTGGGCATCGCACGGCGCTGCTTTCTCTCAACTATTGTGCTGGGAGGAGAGCGGGGAAGGGGCCGCAGGCTGCCGCCACGACAGAGCGAGCGAGAGTACCCGGTTGTTTTTCTGAGTTGCGCAACGTTCCGCCCCGGCGCCTCCATCCGGTAGAAGCTGCGCGTTGTACGGACGGCCCGTTTCTCTTCCGCTCTTCCGCTTCCCGCAGCCGAAACGGGCCGGATTCTCGGAAGCAGTCCATCCGTGTTTTAAGAGAGGGAACCTCGACGCAAGCCGGCCCCGTCTCTGCAACTGTTAGCGCCCGGCCCTCGTCCACAGTCGGCAACTTCCAGTCACCCATGAAGCCCAGGGATTTCGAACGCTCTCCTCTCACTCGCTAGTGCGCAGCCTTGAAGAGCATGTGCACGCTGCTTTCTTGAACCTTAGCGAAACGCTATTCACAGTACAAAAAAAGGGGGGGGGGTGCAAAGGTGGGGGGGAGCTTCCCGGGCGGGCGCGAAAGAGACGCCACAAATCACTGCTAAAACTATTTTACAGCTGGATTATTGTGTCACTTGTATCTTTCTCCTGCTTTACAGCCTTTTTCCCCTCAGGTTCCGGTGGAGGGAGGGAAAGACAGGGGCAGAAGGAAAGCGCCCGGGTGGCTTGAGCTCCCTCGGAGTACGAGTCTGAAATCTGGAAGCCGACCGCTGGTACTCGAGTTCTTTTTTTCAACGCAGCATAACGCGCCGGATACGGCGAAAAGTCAAACGCTCTAGCAATCACTTAGGCTTTTACAGTCAAAGGAGGGTGAAGGCGGGTGTCCTTGCCCGACGAGCTGACCGCTACGCCGATTGGAAGCTGGGAGACAAGAAAGAGGCGGAAAAATGCGGGAGCAAAGCGAGCAGAGTGAGGGAGGAGGAGGGGAGGGGGGTCGACAGCTCCAAAGCCCGAGCAGTCGTAATGAAAGGGCCGAAGAAAGCTCCCTCGGAGAGCCCTTTGCCGCGGGAAGGTTCGGCATGGAGTAACTTCCTGTTGCGCAAGCTACAAAAGCCGCGCGGTCATTTATATTGTTGCCCGCGCCACACACCACAACGCGTCCACCACGGACCTCTTGCGAGAGAGCAAAAAGCGCGGGAGAGCCACAGCTCAAGTTTGGGAACGCTCGGAATACGCCCCCCCCCCTCCCCCTTCTCTCTCTCTCTTTGTAGCAGCCAAATGAAACGGGTGTCCGAAAGAGCAGGAAAAGGGAGTTGAGTGCGTGCCCTTTTCTGTTCTTGTTGTTTGAGAACAAAACTGGGCGGGGCACTTCTGCGACTTGTTTTCGAGCGAGGAGGCGTATTGGTTATCAGCAAACATGAAGGGCAACCTTTCTTTAGAAGGGTGTTGCGAGTCCTGTTGCAACACTTTCACCCAGGCAAAGAGCGAATAAATGAACTGGCACCGACGGCCCAACTTAATCGCTAAAGGAAATAGGGAAATGAGCAAAGGAACCAAATAATGAATGGCAAAAAGGGTTATTGATTTTCGAAGCATTTCTGCTATAGCTGCCACAAAATTCTTGTGGCGCTTCTTTTCTGTAACATTGTGCCCACGTGCATATGATAAGGAGTTATGCATGATATTATAAGCGCTTGACGTTGCTTCTATGCAGCGGCAGGAATTCGGCTTTGAGAGCAAGCACTCCGATGTGTGTTGAGGCCTTTCCTCTAATTAAGAGGATCGTCTGATCTATCAACTGCCATGCATTTCTGGTGCAGAGTATTTTATTTGTTTTTTATCAAATAAGTGTTTTCATTTTATAGCGAAAGCTCTAGCGACAGAAGGGCTTTGTTTGGGGTAAGCGGTTACCGAAACTTCTGCCTTCGTCTAAAGACAACTCTGGCCACATTGGCGTGAACCGACAGGCGCATACCGACCGGAGGCTAAACACTATCGAAAGTGCGTCATCTGGGTCATCATTTTTTTTCCACCGGTGGTAATAATTTGGCGTATGGAAGTTGACTGCGTCCTGCGCCTAATTCTCGCTTAGGAATGCGGATCGATGTTCGGCGCGAGCGCCAGTTTTTCCTCCTCCTCCTTCTCCTCCTCCTCCTCCTCCTCCTCTCTCTCTCCTGCCATACCGCCCTGCCCTGCGAGAGAGAAGGCAACCAGCGCGCCATCTGTCGTCATGGCAAAATCGAACCCGAATACCGCAACCTGAATGAATCATCGTCTGGCATCGCGGCCTGGACCCTTCGCTTTTCCCTATAAAATCTCGCGGCGCCATCCTCTGCGGCATTGCCTCACGCATACACATCCAGGTTTGGAGTGAACTGAGGCGTGAATAACTTTTAATTATTTGGCGACGTCAGTTGCCTGACGTCGTGCACTCAAATTTCCTTGGAAATTTTTTCTTAAACATTTTTTTTTAAAAATTGAACTAAAATAATGCAGCGCGGACGCGAAAGCACTGGTCCTATTTAAGTCGTTTAGCCACACATTTCATTAAGATTTCATAATCGAAGTAGCAGAAATTAATGTCGTGTTAACGCAGCACGTAACGCGTATGATACCAACAGGGGCTCCGGAACCGAGCGAAAGCTCACCAATGTTGAGCAGATCCGGACAAAAGCTCACCTCACCAGGGCTTATAAGGTGGTAGTAGTGGTTTTTATTGAAACAATAGTAAAAAGGAAGGAAAAGATTTTTGCTAGCACCGGCATCTGCCATCGATACTGAAGCACCTGAGCTGGGGCAGCGGAAATAAAGGATAGCAGGCGGAATGGAGAAATGAAATGAAAGAGGTGAAGGGACAGGGAGAGAGTATAAGGGGGAGAAGTAATATATACAATTTACACAATAAGAAATGTGTCGAGGTTGTGCGCTTGATTAGTTCATGTTGGAGGAATTAAAACGCGCACAGCACTGTGTTGACTACAACTGGAGTGGGACGTCCAGTTATTAATCGTTCAAGGTAGAACTCGCGGAGCGTTCGGTCACTGCGTGTAACTACCTGATGGAGAACAGACGGGACGTCAAGCTCGTGTGTTCGAGGAATGAACAGAGGCTCACCAAGGTTCGCTCACGAGTGCTCGCACCGCCCTGCGGCCACAATAGCGTCTTGACGGAGTCTGGTAGTATGCCCAGCGCCCTATAGGCCGCGAGCATATCGCGACGAGCATCGGCGAACGCGGCACAGTGAAGGAGCAGGTGCTCTAGTGTTTCCACTGCACCGCATCCGTCACGCACATCACTCGGATCCAAGAAGTAAGTTCATGGCAGTATGACAGTCGTCTTCCCAAGCATCGTGTCGCCTGCATGGACACTCCTGTGCCACATTAGCTCTCCTCGAATTCTAAGAAATCGATGCCGGATTTCTGACCACATATTCGATTCCAACCCCCGTGCATCCACCATCCTCCCTTTCCGACTCCTCTCGACATGACAAAGGGAGTTGGCCACGACGTAGGCATCTATTATCTGTAACACGTCAACTAGAAAACATTGTCTCCGTAGACTCCCCCGCAGTCAGTTGAATGAACGCACGGCACTCGTACAGCACCAATCATTTCTTCTCAGAAAGTACAGTACGCTTACGGCACTCCTGGGCCTTCGCATCTCAGGACGGTGAAGGAAGTTTCGTCACCTTTCCTCCGGAGCTTCGGGTACTCGCTTGCAAGCTAATGCTGCACTCAGAATCTATTTTAGTCGAAAGAAGGCTCAAGGAATTTTAATTCCTTCTATTGGTCAATTTTTTTTCTTATTAAGGCGGAAACTGTAGTGGCCGTTTGAAGTCGTAACGCCTAGAGCTTTAGAAAAAACACAAACTACAAAACATAGCGCAAGTAGACCGGACCGAAGCAAGTCTTTTTCCTCTTCGTTTTCAGCTTCCAAAGCGTTAAAACCAATTACAGACATAAAATCACTGACAGATCATTAGTGTTTGCACTCCAGTAACAGGCGAGTTGAGCGAGTTGGTACATACTAGAACAAAAACAGCGCAGGAAGAGGGACAGACAGGCAGACAGAAAAACTTTATTGAGCAAGTGAGTTTTAGACCCAGCTGGGTCCCTGGGCCACTGCGCGGTCCCGCACTGCATCAAGTAGGTCATGCCGGGACATGACGTCGGCAGCCCGAGTCACCGCAGCAAGCTGCGATGTCGGGTCTGCAGACATAAGCAGGACCTCCCAGCTCGAGATGGCGTGCTGTCCCCGCGGGGGAGGGTCAGCAGGGCAGCCGAAAAGGATGCGGGAGAGTGTGGCGTGGGGGTCACCGCATAGGGAGCATGCAGGGGATGTGCCGCAATAGTGGGATAAAAGCTGAGGGGATGACATAGAGCATGTCTGGAGGTGTCTGAAGAGGATCTGTTGGGAGTGCGTAAGAGACGGGTGGGGAGGAGGGTAAGTCCGACGGTCCAAACGGGGTATTTGCGTGAGCTCCGCAAAGGTGTGCGCCCTCTCCCTCGAGAATCCTGGATCGAGACTGTCCTGAGTCCGGCAAATCAGACCTCGGGCCAATTTATCGGCAGCCTCGTTTCCAGGGTTCCCAGAGTGAGCCGGCACCCACTGAAGCTCTCCCCTGCGCGGTAAGTTTTGGGTAGGAGTGTTCAACAATTGCCAGGCAGGGGCGTGAATCCTGCCCCTGGAAAAGTTAATAATAATAATAATAATTGGTTTTGGGGGGAAAGGAAATGGCGCAGTATCTGTCTCATATATCGTTGGACACCTGAACCGCGCCGTAAGGGAAGGGTAAAGGAGGGAGTGAAAGAAGAAAGGAAGAGAGAGGTGCCGTAGTGGAGGGCTCCGGAATAATTTCGACCACCTGGGGATCTTTAACGTGCACTGACATCGCACAGCAAACGGGCACCTTAGCGTTTTTCCTCCATAAAAACGCAGCCTCCGCGGTCGGGTTCGAACCCGGGAACTCCGGATCAGTAGTCGAGCGCCCTAACCACTGAGCCACCGCGGCGGAGCGGAAAAGTTGGACAGAGCCGTTTTTCGTCTTTCTTGTCTCTGTTCCTGCGCTGTTTTTGTTCTAGTGTTTACACGTCGTCCTGGTAATTGAACATGAGGCAGCTGTGACGTGCCAGAAGTAAAAGTGATGTAGTGGAAGAGTAAAACTGTACAGGCATGCTCATAATGTAAGGCAAAGCCCAACGCACCCTGCAATGCATACCCTTCGCGAAAATACTCTTTTAAAGAGAAAAGCTTCAGTACGCTACGTAAAGCAGTCGTCGCGTTGGCCGGAGAATGACCTTGAACGACCTTGAGCCCAACGCCGTTAGCCGTGTATGACTATATGTGGTACAGTTATGGTGTCGAATCTTAACCCGTGACCTTGACTCACGAACTTTAGTTGACCTTTGACATCTGACTTTCAACCTTTCACATTCGGTTGACCTTCGACGTTAGACCTTAAGAACAATCGACGGGGTGATATGAAGCCACGTGATGACATCCGATGGGGGTGTCGTAAGACCTATGATACCACGTCATAGCCAAGTGGTCATGTGGTTGTATATAGAACGGCTGTCGAGAGAGTGTACCACAGCTTCCATGGTCGAGCCTGAGACGCTTAGCAAGCGTGCTTGCTTTTCGGTGAATTCTAGGGTTAGCCAAGTTAAGCCACTGCCAATTTTTTTGCCTAAAACTTGACTCCATGTCCCTTCGAGTTAGCTTTTGTCTTGCTAACGGCGGTGTATGTGAAAGAACCTGGCAATTTGAAATTTCGTAACTCTACCCTCTTACCCATTTTTCATGTTGCAAATATTAACATCACGGCGCCCTCAGCCTTGCTGAATCGCAATCCATCTCTTCGTGAAAAGTTTTGTTTATCAGGGCGTTACTAGCAGGGTTTCCGCAGAAACGCGCCAGTACCTCTGCAGCTGGAACCGCAATCAAGCCTTTTCAGCATGCACGCGCGAAACATGGATTGGATTGGATTGGATTGTAAAACATTTTTTGCGTCTAGAGCAGGTTGCAGGAGACACATACTAGATGGCCGCTAGCCCATGGCTGGCGGCGACCTCATTGGCCTGCTCGATTGCCCGTACTTGAATGTTAGGGTCCGAGCTGGCCAGCACGGCCTCCCACCGCTCGGGAGAAGGGAGCTGTATCAACTCCGCCGGAGGCGGATCATTTGCGCAGTTCCACAGAATGTGGTCGCATGTGGCCCTTTCCCCACATTTATGGCAGCGTGGGTCGTACTGGCCAGGGTACATGAGGGCAAGCACTGCTGGATTCAAAAGGGAGCGTGTTAGCAGTCGGCGCCAGGTAACTTCCTGTGCTTTTGTTAACGATTTGTGGGGAGGGGGATAAGCGCGCCTCTCCAGCCTAAAATGATGGGTGATGTCATGAAATGAGATCAACCCGTCCGTCGTGAAAGTCGGGTCGGAGGGCGCACTCACTGCCCGGTCGACGAAACTTCGGGCTTCGTCGTCGGGCTTCGTCGGAAAACAGCGTCAACCCTCTCTCTCTGTTTCTCTCTTTCTGACTCTCCCGCTCTGGCTGAATAGGGTTTCCATTCTTTCTAGCGTAATCGAGGCGCACGGACGTAATATTTACACCTTAAAAAGAACCCACACTAAATGAAAATAATAATAATAATTGTTTTTTGGAGAAAGGAAATGGCGGAGTATCTGTCTCATATAACGGCGGACACCTGAACCGCGCCATAAGGGAAGGAATAAAGGAGGGAGTGAAAGAGGAAAGGATGAAAGAGGTGCCGTAATGGAGGGCTCCGGAATAATTTCGACCACCTGGGGATTTTTAACGTGCGCTGACATCGCACAGCACACGGGCGCCTTAGCGTTTTTCCTCTATAAAAACGCAGCCGCCGCGGTCGAGTTCGAACCCGGGAACTCCGGATCAGTAGCCGAGCGCTCTAACCACTGAGCCACCGCGGCGGGTACGCACTAAATGCACTGTCTCTTTTCTGTATACATTCCTAACTGGACCACGTGAACTGCCTTTTTTTTTTTTACTTATCGCACCGAAAGCACATTTTATGGCGCTTACAGCTGTAAGTAACTGTCCGTTTTCTCGCTTCCTTTCTACGCCTTCTTCTGTATCCGCTTTACTCCTCTTGCACCCTCGTGCCGAAGCCTTGCTAAGCAGCCAAAGTAGGCTTAGCGAACATAAGCGGCTGCAGTTGCGCTTCGTGCAGTTCAAGCTTCCGTACACCAATAAAGCACGCGTATACAACGCCCAGTGTAGTTGCGGATCAAAGTCGTATACAGTGCGCGAGTGCGCCAATAATCGGTTGAAGGACAGCCCTCGTTGACAGCACTATTCTGTCTAAGAGCATGAAGTCTATGACAA